>NW_026576502.1:25000-94813 GCF_028641065.1 Leucoraja erinaceus | reverse complement strand
TCCAAGAACCACTTGCATCCCCTCTCTCTCCATCCCTCCCCCATCCCAGTCATCGTACTAGTTTCACTGTCGTCCTCTTCAGTTCCACTGTATCACTCGTTATCACCTAGCCCACAGCCAACAATGGACCATTGTGGGCTCCACCTTTCCTTGATCACCGTTACTTTTTGAATATATTTCGTTTATTTGTTCTATTTCCCTCTACATCCCTCGTTTCCCTTTCTCCTGACTGTCTGAAGTGTCTCGACTCGAAACGTCACCTATTCCTTCTCTCCACAGATGCTGCCTGACCTGCTGAGTTATGGTGCAGCAGCATCTATAGAGCTAAGGAAATAGGCAACGTTTCGGGCCGAAACACATCTGGAAATAGGCAACGTTTCGCGCCGAAACCCTTCCGGGTTTCGGCCCGAAACGTTGCCTATTTCCTTAGCTCCATAGATGCTGCTGCACCCGCTGAGTTACTCCAGCACTCTGTGAAACGTCACCTATCCATGTTCTCCACAGATGCTGCCTGACCCGCTGAGTTACTCCAGCACTCTGTGAAATGTCACCTATCCATGTTCTCCACAGATGCTGCCTGACCCACTGAGTTACTCCAGCACTCTGTGAAACGTCACCTATCCACGTTCTCCACAGATGCTGCCTGACCCGCTGAGTTACTCCAGCACTCTGTGAAACGTCACCTATCCATGTTCTCCACAGATGCTGCCTGACCCGCTGAGTTACTCCAGCACTCTGTGAAACGTCACCCATCCATGTTCTCCACAGATGCTGCCTGACCCGCTGAGTTACTCCTTGTGTCTACCCTGAATCTGGAGGTGTGTGTGTGTGTGTGTGTTCGTTTTCACACTTCTGTACCTCTTGCCCGATGGGAGAGGGGAGAAGAGGGAGTGACCGGGGGTGAGACTGGTCCTTGATGATGCTGCTGGCCTTGCCGAGGCAGCGTGAGGTGTAGATGGAGTCGTTGGAATGGAGGTTGGTCTGTGTGTGTGTGTGTGTGTGTCAGTGTGTGTGGTGAGTGTGTGTGTGTGTGCGTGTGTGTGTGCGTGTGTGTGTGTGTGTGTGTGCGTGTGTCTGTGTGTGTGTGTGTGTGTGTGTGTGTGTGTGTGTGTGTCGGTCTGGGCTGCGTCCACAATTCTCAGCAATATCTTGTGGTCTTGAGTGGAGCTGCCTGCATTTGGCCCAAATCCCTCTCAGCATTTCCTGTCCATATATCTGTCCAAGTGCCTTTTAAACATAATTGTATCCACTTATATAGTTTTCTCTGGCAGCTCAATCCAGATACAGACTTATATCATTAAAGGACGTTCCTTTAGGAAGGAGATGAGGAGGAATTTCTTTAGCCAGAGGGTGGTGAATCTGTGGAATTCTTTGCCACAGACAAGTCAGTGGATATTTTTAAGGCGGAGATAGATAGATTCTTGATTAGTACGGGTGTCAGAGGTTATAGGGGAGAAGGCAGGAGAATGGGGGTTTAGACAATAGACAATAGGTGCAGGAGTAGGCCATTTGGCCCTTCGAGCCAGCACCGCCATTCAATGTGATCATGGCTGATCATCCACAACCAGTACCCCGCTCCTGCCTTCTCCCCATATCCCCTGACTCCGTTAGCTCCAAGCTAAATCTAACTCTCTCTTGAAAACATCCAGTGAATCGGCCTCCACTGCCTTCTGTGGCAGAGAATTCCACAGATTCACAACTCACTGGGTGAAAACGTTTTTCCCCATCTCAGTCCTAAATGGCCTACCACTTATTCTTAAACTGTGTGGCCCCTGGTTCTGGACTCCCCCAACATCAGGAACATTTACTCCTGCATCTAGCCTGTTCAATTCTTTAAGAAATGTATATGTTTCTATAAGATCCCGTCTCATCCTTCTAAACTCCAGAGTGTACAAGCCCAGCCGCTCCATTCTCTCAGCATATGACAGTCCCGCCATCCCGGGAATCAACCTGGTGAACCTACGCTGCACTCCCTCAATAGCAAGAATGTCCTTCCTCAAATTAGGGGACCAAAACTGCACACAATACTCCAGGTGCGGTCTCACCAGGGCCCTGTACAACTGCAGAAGGACCTGCAATCACCCTGTACACCAACACTATCCTACACACACTAGGGACAATTTACAATTTCACAAGCTAATTAACCTACAAACCTGCACGTCTTTGGAGTGTGGGAGGAAACCGGAGCACCCGGAGAAAACCCACAGGGTCTAAACTAACTAATTTATCAATCTCCGCCTTAAACATAACCACGGACGTGGCTGTGTGTGGCAATGAATTCCACAGATTCACCACCCTCTGACTAAAGAAATTCCTCCTCGTTTCCTTCCTAAAGGAACGTCCTCGTGAGCTGGGGTGGAGGATACTACACCGAGCAGTTCCCTGCAACTTGTTACTCTCACGGTTCACAGACTCGCCAGCGGGCCTGCCATGTTTGAGGGCTGGAATAGCCCGTGGGTGAGGCTGTTGCCATTGTTCACATATCGAAAGTGGCTGCTCCTTGCCTTCTGGTTGAACTTCACACCCACCATCCTCATCTTCAGACACACTGTGCGTAGGGGAGAGGGTTTGGGGCCCATGATGTCAATAGACAATAGACAACAGGCGCAGGAGTAGAGGCCATTTGGCCCTTCGAGCCAGAGCTGCCATTCACTGTGATCATGGCTGATCATCCTCAATCAGTACCCCGTTCCTGCCTTCTCCCCATATCCCCTGACTCCGCTATCTTTAAGAGCCCTATCTATCTCTCTCTTGAAAGCATCCAGAGAACCGGCCTCCACCGCCCTCTGAGGCAGAGAATTCCCCAGACAGTCTGAAGAAGGGTTTCGGCCCGAAACGTTGCCTATTTCCTTCGCTCCATAGATGCTGCTGCACCCGCTGAGTTTCTCCAGCAATTTTGTGTACGATCCACAGACACGTCCTGGTCGGGGTTTGGTCCTGGGCATGGCCAAGCTGGCCATCTGCGAGTCACGGTGCAAGGCGGGAAGGGGGTCTCTGTCCGAGCCGGCTGCCTGCCCCTTGTCCGGGGTTACGTCCGTGCCCCGGGTGGGGTTAGAGAGGAACTACGCGCTGTCCACGGGCACCCTGGGGTATTTCTGGGACCGCTGGGCCCCGCGGGGGGGTGGAATGTATCCTGGACAAGGAGTGTAACATAGCTGTATAATCGTTTATATAGTATATTTGTTTGTCTTGTATCATGGTGCTGGGTTCTGGTTTGTTTTATTGTATTGTAAATATTATTTTTAATATTTGAATAAATATTTTTGATTAAGAACAAAATAAAATAAAGGTCCGTCCTTTAATTCTGAGGCTGTGCCCTCTGGTCCTAGACTCTCCCACTAGTGGAAACATCCTCTCCACATCCACTCTATCCAGGCCTTTCACTATTGGGTAAGTTTCAATGAGGTCCCCGCTCATCCTTCTTACTTAAGTTACATGGAGCTGTACAGCAGGGAAACGGGGCCTTCGGCCCATCTTGTCCAGGCTATAGACAATAGGTGCAGGAGTAGAGGCCATTCGGCCCTTCGAGCCAGCACCGCCATTCAATGTGATCATTGCTGATCATCCCCAATCAGTACCCCGTTCCTGCCTTCTCCCCCTGACTCCGCTATTTTTAAGAGCCCTATCTAGCTCTCCCTTGAAAGCATCCAGAGAACCGGCCACCACCGCCCCCTGCGGCAGAGAATTCCACAGACTCGCCACTCTCTGTGAGAAAAAGTGTTTCCTCGTCTCCGTTCTAAATGGCTTACCCTTATTCTTAAACTGTGGCCCCTGGTTCTGGACTCCCCCAACATCGGTAACATGTTTCCTGCCTCTAGCGTGTCCAAACCCTTAACAATTTTATATGTTTCAATGAGATACCCTCTCATCCTTCTAAACTCCACAGAGTGTACAAGCCCAGCCGCTCCATTCTCTCAGCATATGACAGTCCCGCCATCCCGGGAATTAACCTGGTGAACCTACGCTGGGCTCCCTCAATAGCAAGAATGTCCTTCCTCAAATTAGGGGACCAAAACTGCACACAATACTCCAGGTGTGGTCTAACTAGGGCCCTGTATAACTGCAGAAGGACATCTTTGCTCCTATACTCGACTCGTCTAGAGAACTAGAGTCTAGAGGACAAATATATGAACAGGAAAGTGTTTAGACGGATGTGGGCCAAATGCAGACAAATGGACTCACATAAGTGTGGCACGGACTCGGTGGGCCGAAGGGCCTGTTTACATGCTGAATCTCTGAAGTAATTACACGGTGGTGCAGCGGTAGAGTTGCTGCTTCACAGCGCCGGAGACACGGGTTCGATCCCGACTACAGGTGCTGTCTGTACGGAGTTTGCACGTTCTCCCCGTGACCTGCGTGGGTTTTCTCCGGATGCTCCGGTTTCCTCCCGCACTCCAAAGACGTGCAGGTTTGTAGGTTAATTGGCATCGGTAAAAATTGTACATTGCCCCCTAGTGTGTGTGGGATAGTGTTGGTGTGCGGGGACCGCTGGTCAGCGCGGACTTGGTGGGCCGAAGGGCCTGTTTCCGCGCTGTATCTCTAAACTAAGCAGGTCAGAGTTCCTGCCCACTGTAACTGATAAGATCATGTGATATGAGTAGAATTAGGCCATTCGGCCCATCAATACTTCGCCATTCAATCATGGCTGAGATATCTCTCCCTCCTAACCCCATTCTCCTGCCTTCTCCCCATAACCCCTGACACCCGCACTAATCAAGAATCTATCTATCGCTGCCTTAAAAATATCCACTGACTTGTGGCCTCCACAGCCGTCTGTGGCAAAGAATTCCACAGATTCACCACCCTCTCAGTAAAGAAATTCCTCCTCATCTCCTTCCTAAAGGAACATCCTTTAATACTGAGGCTGTGCCCTCTGGTCCTGGACTCTCCCACTAGTGGAAACATCCTCTCCACATCCACACTGTTTCACTATTCGGACTGATAGTTCAGTGACTGTAAGACTATCTCAAGGGAAAAGTTGAATCAGCAATAACGTGAAAGATATGGTAAGTGATATGTTGCTTGGACAGAGACAAAGGCTGCAATGCTGCCTGATATTGAGCTGCTTACAATCCCATCGAGAATCTCCAAGGCCTTGAGAGTGTAAGCCATTTAGAACGGAGACGAGGAAACACTTTTTTCTCACAGAGAGTTGTGAGTCTGTGGAATTCTCTGCCTCAGAGGGCGGTGGAGGCCGGTTCTCTGGATACTTTCAAGAGAGAGCTAGATAGGGCTCTTAAAAATAGCGGAGTCAGGGGATATGGGGAGAAGGCAGGAACGGGGTACTGATTGGGGATGATCAGCCATGATCACATTTGAATGGCGATGCTGGCTCGAAGGGCCGAATGGCCTCCTCCTGCACCCATTGTCTATTGAGGCAGAGAATTCCACAGACTCACAACTCTCTGGGTGAAAAAGTGTTTCCTTGTATCCGTTCTAAATGCTTGCTTACTCTTAAACTGTGTGGCCCCTGGTTCTGGACTCCCCCAACATCGGGAACATGTTTCCTGCCTCTAGCGTGTCCAAGCCCTTAATAATCTTTACATGTTTGAAGATAAAGACCCCGAGTGTACAGTTTGGGGTGGGGGAGGGGGGGGGGGGGGGTGGATGGGGGGGATGAGAGGGTGAGTTGCACACAGCTACAGCTCTCCAGACCTGCAACGATGCTATCAGTTACAGCGGGCAACCTAACTCCAGAGATGCATCTTTAATGAGTGTTTTGACTTAGTGCTGAGTGAACTGGGAGCGATTACAAAGGGAGGTTCCTAAACAACACCTGCCTGGCTGCCAGCTTCAACGTATTCCCCCACTCCAATTGAAATGTTGAGATGAAGGTTTGTAGGTTAATTGGCCTCTAAAATTTACAGCGAGACACAGCGTGGAAACGGGCTCGTCGAGGCAAGAAGAAGGAATGACTGGGGTGGGACGACTTTGATTTTTTTGGTTGCTTTTCCGAGGCAGCGTAAAGTGTAGATGGAGTTGATGGTTCATGTTCATAAGTGATAGGAGCAGAATTAGGCCATTCGGCCCATCAAGTCTACTCCGCTATTCAATCATGGCTGATTCATCTCTCCCTCCTAACCCCATTCTCCTGCCTTCTCCCCCATAACCCCTGACACCCGCACTAATCAAGAATCTATCTATCTCTACCTTAAAAACATCTACTGACCTGTGGCCTCCACAGCCGTCTGTGTGGCAAAGAATTCCACAGATTCACCACCCTCTGGCTAAAGAAATTCCTCCTCATCTTCCCAAAAGAACGTCCTTTAATTCTGAGGCTGTGCCCTCTGGTCCTAGACTCTCCCACTAGTGGAAACATCCTCTCCACATCCACTCTATCCAGGCCTTTCACTATTCTGTTTGTTTCAATGAGGTCCCCCCCTCATCCATGTAAACTCCAGCGAGTACAGGCCCAGTTCACAAGATTGATCCCTGGGATGGCGGGACTGTCATATGTGGAAAGATTGAAAAGACTAGGCTTGTATTCACTGAAGTTTAGGATGAGGGGGCATCTTATAGAAACATATAAAAGTATAAAAATACTGGACAAGCTATATGCAGGAAAAATGTTCCCAGTGTTGGGCGAGTCCAGAACCAGGGGCCACACAGTCTTAGAATAAAGGGGAGGCCATTTAGGACTGAGGTGAGAAAAAACATTTTCACCCAGAGAGTTGTGAATTTGTGGAATTCCCTGCCACAGAGGGCAGTGGAGGCCAAGTCACTGGATGGATTTAAGAGAGAGTTAGATAGAGCTCTAGGGGCTAGTGGAGTCAAGGGATCAGCCATGATCATATCGAATGGCGGTGCAGGCTCGAAGGGCCGAATGGCCTCCTCCTGCACCTATTTTCTATGTTTCTATGTAAGTAAATTAAGCCACTCATTCCTGGCATCATTCTTGTGACAGTAACAGCATCCTGCACACACTAGGGACACTTTTACACTTGAACCAAGCCAATTAACCTACATACCTGCACGTCTTTGGAGCGTGGGAGGAAACCGAAGATCTCGAAGAAATCTCACGCAGGTCACGGGGAGAACGTGCAAACTCCGTACAGACAGCGCCCGTAGTCAGAATCGAACCTGGGTCTCTGGTGCTGTGAGGCAGCGCCACCGAGCCGCACAAAAAATTGCTAATTAAACCGGGAAGGTGTCATTCATAACTGTCATGTTGTCACTTGCGGGCGGAGCACCAAGGCAAATTCCTTGTATGTGAATACTTGGCCAATAAACTCATTCATTCATACATGGAGTGCAGGAAATCTGAAATGGAATTGCTCGGAAAAGGCGGATGATCTGCTTAAACTTACCCACTGCCTCGAGGATATAAAGTGCTGGATGGCCCAGAACTTCCTCCAACTAAATGAGAGTAAGTCTGAGGCCGTCCTTCTCGGCCCCACGGACTCAATCAAAATGATAGCGGGCAGCCTTGGAAGCCTTACCCCACTACTCAAACCTCACGTCAAAAACCTCGGCGTGATATTTGACTCAGCCTTGAAATTTGACAAACAAGTCAATGCCGTGGTGAAAGCTAGCTTCTTTCAGCTTCGGACGATAGCCAAAATAAAACAGTTCCTCCAGTTTGATGACCTTGAAAAGATCACACATTTATCTCCTCCCGCCTAGATTACTGCAACTCCCTTTACACTGGCATCAGCCAATCTTCCCTGTCCCGCCTGCCACTGGTCCAAAACGCCGCAGCGAGACTCCTGACGGGGCACCCGAAAAAGGGACCACATCACCCCGATCCTGGCCTCTCTCCACTGGCTCCCTGTGCGGTTCCGTATAAACTTCAAGATCCTCCTCCATGTCTACAAAGCCCTCAATGGGCTTGTCCTGCCCCCACCTACATAAAAAGTCTTCTCACCCACCACCCCACCTCCAGGTCCCTCAGATCAGCCGACTTGGGGTTGCTGAATATCCCGCGGTCTAGGCATAAGCTCAGGGGCGACCGCGCCTTTGCGGTTGCAGCCCCTAGACTGTGGAACAGCATCCCCCTTCCCATCAGAACTGCCCCCTCCATCGACTCTTTTAAGTCAAGACTAAAAACGTATCTATACTCCCAAGCCTTTCCTGACGTCCACTGAGCGAGGGCTACATGTATATATGCATGTAGTTTGTTTGTTTATACTATTCTTATAACAAATGTAAAGCACTTTGGCCAACGAGAGTTGTTTTTTTTAAATGTGCTATATAAATAAATGTGGCTTGAATTGATCTGAAACTGTTAAATGTCATTTTGGACAGTTGCATTTTGTACAGTTACAAAGAGGGATTGGCAGAGAATTCCAGAGATTCACCACTCTCTGCGTGAAAAATGTTTTTCTCATCTTGGTCCTAAAACCCGTCTGAAGAAGGGTTTCGGCCCGAAACGTTGCCTATTTCCTTCGCTCCATAGATGCTGCTGCACCCGCTGAGTTTCTCCAGCTTTTTTGTGTAACCTACAAAGAGGGATATTGTTTCAAGCTTCGCAGGAACAGTGTGGGGGAACGGGGTAGACAGAGGGGTGATGAGGGAGGGGGGGTCTAGACAAGTTGCCAAACTTCACAAAGACAGCAGGGGACACGGATCGTTAGAGTGCCGGTAAATGCTCAAACCTTTCTTCAAGGGTCCATGTTCAGCACCAGCTTCTTCCCGACAGCCATCAGGCTACATAGACTAATATTGTAGGTAGACTTCTTCTTTTGTGTGGAGTGCACAGCCTAAAGTTGTTGGACAACTTGTTCTATTTGATCTTCCGTTTGTGCACGTCGAATTGATTACATTAGTCGAAACCGGGCGGACCACGTGAAGGTTGAAATCTTCCACCCCGTAGGTAGACAAAAATGCTGGAGAAACTCAGCTTGTCCATTTTTCCAGCATCTGCAGTTCTTTTTCGGGTACAGTTTTGGTCTCCTAATCTGAGGAAAGACATTCTTGCCACAGAGGGAGTACAGAGAAGGTTCACCAGACTGATTCCTGGGATGGCAGGACTTTCATATGAAGAAAGACTGTATAGACTCGGCTTGTACTCGCTAGAATTTAGAAGATCTTATAGAAACTTACAAAATTCTTAAGGGTTTGGACAGGCTAGATGCAGGAAGATTGTTCCCGATGTTGGGGAAGTCCAGGACAAGGGGTCACAGTTTAAGGATAAGGGGGAAATCATATAAACATAGAAAATAGGTGCAGGATTAAGCCATTCGGCCCTTCGAGCCTGCACCGCCATTCAATATGCTGATACCGCTGATCATCAAACTCAATATCCTGTACCTGCCTTCTCTCCATACCCCCTGATCCCTTTAGCCACAAGGGCCACATCTATCTCCCTCTTTAATATAGCCAATGAACTGTGTGACCTCAACTACCTTCTGTGGCAGAGAATTCCAGAGATTCACCACTCTCTGCGTGAAAAATGTTTTTCTCATCTCGGTCCTAAAAGATTTAAATTGTAGAAGTTGAAGAGATCAAATGTCAAAAATGATCAATACTACAATGTTACACAAATTAAATGAGGGTGTCATTGGAAAAGATAAGCTGTGGCGGCACTGCGTGGTGGGCCACCCACTGTACATAACGTTCAGCTCTGGGGGGGGGCACGTGTTCCGGTGACGGGAAATAGGGGTCACGGTTTGGTCACGGGTGCCCCTGGGGAGTAATACAGGGTTAATCGTGAGCGCAGTGTTGGTGAGGAGAGTAAAGGGCCTGTCCCACTTACGTGTCCTTGGCACGTAAATTACGCGACCCCGTGGTTGCGTACAGCATCGTATGGCCGCGCGGAGCCGTTCCCACTTAGAAGCGCGGAGGGGTATGTAGTTGTGCGTGACATCGCGCGGGGCTCCGAAATTTTTGTAGTGAACAAAATCTCCGCGCGCCACTGGCCGGTCGTGTAACTGACGGCCAAAGTGGAACCGGCCCAAGACCCTGGCACGACGCAACGTCTCACCTCCAACAGCAGCAAAAGCAGGCAAACCATCGCAGCGCTCGGCCTGGGGCTCACGGCCATTGTGGTCCGGATCCGCCCCCACATCTACCCCCAAAGCGGGGCCAAGAAAAACGAAGATAGACACAAAATGCTGGAGTAACTCAGCGGGACCGGCAGCATCTCTGGAGAGAGGCAATGGGTGATGTTTCGGGTCGAGACCCTTCTTTCAGACTGAAGAAGTCTCGACACGAAACGTCACCCATTGCTTCTCTCCATTGATGCTGCCGGTCCCGCTGAGTTACTCCTGCATTTTGTGTCCATCTTCAAATGACGTCACGCGCTCCAGACGGCTGTGCGGGCGCATGAAGTCACGCGCAACCTTCGCGGGACCGTCGCGCCTCAAGGCGAACACGAGGTCGCGTAACTTGCGTGCCATGGACACGCAAGTGGGACAGGCCCTTTAGTGTAGAATAAAGAACCAGTATTATATCGGATAAACCTCGTGCCTGCCTCGTTCTTTTGGCAGCGGCCCGACGGACAGCTGGCAGCGGCCCGAATCGGAGCTGAGACGGCGGCGACATCACTTCGGAGGTCGCTGGACTGGAGGGCGGCATCTTCGGCCTGGATCCGCCTCAGCGCAGAGGGAGAACAAGGAGGGAAGAGACAGAGACTAAGACTTTTGCCTCCATCACAGTGAGGAGGTGCCTGGTGAACTCACTGTGGTGGATGTTAATTTGTGTTTATTGTGTGTTTTGTTATTTATTATTATTGTGTGTGACGGCAGGCAATGAAATTTCAGACCGAAAGTTCTGAATGACAATAAAGGAATCTAATCTAATCTCATCTAATCTAACTCCGTGTCCGCTACAAAAAGCGTTTGAAATTGGTAATTAAAAGCGGAACGAATGCAGGAAATCTGAAAAGGAAACTCGGGCTCTCGGATGAGGTAGACGGGAGGTCAGGACCGCATTGTGCTGGAACAGAATCCACTGATCAGCAGGTACACTATATTTTAAAAATATTTATTATATTCAGATTGGAACGCCCCAGAAAATGTCGGGACACACTTGTCTTGCAGTCTCCACTCTCGAGCCACTCACTGGGATACGGGGAGGTGAAGGGAGTCCCACCGCGAGGTGTCCTGAGGTACAGCAGGAGCTCAGGGCCACAAGGTCTGGTGAACCCAGAGCTTGGGGGGTAGGTTAAGTGTGTGGGAAAGAACTGCTGATGCTGGTTTAAATCGAAGGTAGACACAAAATACTGAAGGGTCTCAACCCGAAACGTCACCCATTCCTTCTCTCCAGAGATGCTGCCTGTCCCGCTGAGTTACTCCAGCTTTTTGCATCTGTCTGGGGTACGTTAAGGCAGGATGGAGTGTGGAGGGGTGACAGGTCCACGCGGTGGGCAGTGAGGGGGCCAGACCATGGCTTGTGTGTGTGGGGGGGGGGGGGGTGATGATCACAGTGTATGCCACATAGGAGAGAGCAGGTCCCACCCAAACCCACCCCCCCCCGCAATCTCCGGGAGAGGCAACTCGACTGCAGAATGTAGTGAAGGGCAGTGGACTCAGGTGCCCACTCACCTGTAACGTTCAGCTATTTCCACCTCGAGTGAGAACCAACCCAGACACTTGGGTGGCACGTGGATACCGGGAACTGCAGCTGCCGGCTTACAAAAGGAAAAAAGATACAGAGTGCTGGAGTACCTCAGCGGGTCAGGCAGCATCTCTGGAGATCATGGATAGGTGACGTTTCAGGTCGGCACCTGTCTGTAGAGGGGTCCCGACCAGAAACGTCACCTTTTCATATTGTCCAGAGATGCTGCCCGACCCGCAGAGTTACTCCAGCACTTTGTGTTTTGCTCAAGACTCCAGCACCTGCAGTTCCTTGTGTCTACGTTTCATGCCTGAACTCTTCTTCAGACTAAAAGAGGGTCTCAGCCTGAAACATCACCTGTCCATTGCCTCCACAGATGCTGCCTGACCTGCCCGCTGATGTTCCTCCAGCACTTTGTGTTTTTGCTCGGGATTCCAGCATCTGCAGGTTCTTTGCGTCGCCAAGCTTTTCCTCATTTGGGAGGAGCTGGAAGTTTCCGGAAGAGGGAGCGGCTGGGGAAACCGGAGAGGAAACGGGGAGGAATGTCAGAGACAGGACAACTAGATGGAGACACAAGGAACTGCAGATGCTGGTGTGCAAGGCACAAAGCGCTTGGGAGTAACTCTCTGGAGGACCGGGATGGGTTACGGTTTGGGCGAGGACCCTTCTCCAGACTGAAGAATTGGTTGACCTCGATCGAGTGGAGTCATCGACGGGCCAACTGATGAAGACGGAGGCTGACGTTGGAGGTGATGGACAAATGGCAATGGAGAGAAAAATCAAAGAGTATCCCAGGAGAGACAGGAGGAGAGAAAGAGAGGGAAAAGTGAACTGTCTGGTAATGCTCGTCACAAGTTGGCCCAGCATCTCACGCGATGTACAGACCAGATGTCCCACCGGTCAGCTCCGTGCCCAGCCCCCCCCCCCCCCCCTCCCCCACAGTTCCAAGACCTCCATGGGTGGGGAGGGCAACAAAGACACGAGCTTGATGCTGCGATCTTCCTTCCGCAACGTCTGGTGTAGAGACGGACGTGCTCCGCCCGCCACCACTCCCCCCCACGGCTGGCGATGGCGGCGAGCGAGCGGGCGGGCGGTCGGCCTGGGGTCAGCGCGGTCACTGGGGGGGCAGCGGGATTCCCCGAGGGTCGGTCACTTGCCCCTCCTGCAGGTTCTTGACCAGCTGGGCCAGCCATCGCTTGGTGGTGGTGTCATCCTTCAGCACCTGGGCAAAGGTGGTGTCCTTCAGCTGGTCGGGCAAGCACTGCCTCAACGCCTCTCGTGCTCTGTCAAACACAAACATCACACATGTAGGAAGGAGCCAGCGGCAGATGCTGCTTTACACACAAGATAGACACAAAGTGTTGGAGTAACGGTGGTGGCACAGCGGGTAGAGCTACTGCCTCACAGCGCCAGAGATCCCGGTTCAATCCTGACTACGGTTGCTGTCTGTACGGAGTTTGTACTTTCTCCCCGTGACCATAGACAACAGGTGCAGGAGGAGGCCATTCGGCCCTTCGAGCCACCACCGTCAATCAATGTGATCATAGCTGATCATCCCCAATCAGTACCCCCGTTCCTGCCTTCTCCCCATATCCCCTGACTCTGCTATCTTTAAGAGCCCTATCTAGCTCTCTCTTGAAAGTATATAGAGAACCTGCCTCCACCGCCCTCTGAGGCAGAGAATCACACAGCCTCACAGCTTTCTGTGAGAACAAGTTTCCTCGTCTCCGTTCTAAATGCTTTACCCCTTATCCTTAACTGACCTGCGTGGGTTTTCTCCAGGAGCTCCTGTTTCCTCCCACAGTTCAAAAACATACAGGTTTTGTAGGTTAATTGGCTTGGTGTAAATGTAATTTGTCCCTAGTTCGTGGACGATAGTGTTAGTGTGCGGGGATCGCTGGTTGGCCAAAGGGTCGCTGTTTCTCTCTAAACTAAACTAAGGGTTTGAAGAACTATACCCTTCCTTATCTCTGTGTCTCCCTTTCCCCCGACTCTCAGTCTGAAGAAGGGTCCCGACCCGAAATTTCACCTATTCCATTTCACCAGAGATGCTGCCTGACACTCGGAGTTATTCCAGCATTTTGTGCCTATCACTGGAGAACATGGATCAATGATGTTTCAGATTGGGACCCTTCTTCAGACAAGACTTAAGGGATTCGACAGGCTAGGTTGAGCAGGTAACTTGTTCCCGATGTTGGGGGAGTCCAGAACCAGGGGTCACACAGTTTAAGAATACGGGGTCGGCCATTTAAGACTGAGATGAGGAAAAACGTTTTTACCCAGAGAGTTGTGAATCTGAGGAATTCTCTGCCACAGAGGGATGTGGAGGCCAAGTCACTGGATGGGGCTTCATAAGGGAGTTAGATTTAGCTCTTCGGATAACGGAATCAAGGGATACGAGGAGAAAGCAGGAACGGGGTACTGATTGTGGATGATCAGCCATGATCATATTGAATGGCGGTGCTGGATCAAAGGGCCGAATGGTCGACTCCTGCACCTATTTTCTGTGTTCCTATATTTCTAAGACACCCTGCACCATGTCATTAGAGGGCGGCCAGCACTGCACACTGGGAGCTAATCCCACCCTCACCCGCTGTCACCATCAGGAGCATTCTCTCTGCTCACTTGCCTGGATATCTCCCAAGCCCCTGACCTTCAGAAGGACCAGGTTACCACACACTGGGGAACACCGCCACCTCACACATATGTCTCCCCTTCCTCCCCCTCGTAGGCTCATCTTCAGAAGTGACACGAGCACAATTAGGCCATTCGCCCCATCAACTCTACTCCGCCATGGCTGATCTATCTCTCCCTCCTAACCCCATTCTCCCCGTAACCCCTGACACCCGTACTAATCAAGAATCTATCTATCTCTGCCTTATAAAGATCCACAGCCGTCTGTGGCAAAGAATCCCACAGATTCACCACCCTCTGACAAAAGAAATTCCTCCTCATCTCCTTCCTAAAAGAACGTCCTTTAATTCTGAGGCTGTGCCCTCTGGTCCTAGACTCTCCCACTAGTGGAAACATCCTCTCCACATCCACTCTATCCAGGCCTTTCACTATTCGGTAAGTTTCAATGAGGTCCCCCCTCCCCTCATTCTTCTAAACTCCAGCGAGTACAGGCCCAGTGCCGTCAAACGCTCATCATATGTTAACTCACTCATTCCTGGGATCCACTCTATCCAAGCCTTACCCATTGTCTTGGCCTCCACTGCCATCTGTGGCAATGAATTCCAGAGTCACCATCCCAAATTCCATTTGCATTCCTTCCTCTGGCTTCACAACTCGTAACTCTTCCATCTAGTCTCACACTTTGTCCCCCATCTCTTGCCTTTGTCCAACCACCTGCCCATCCAAACCCTCTCCCACTCACCTATGACCTGCCATGCTTTGTCCTGCTCCCCCTCATTCCACCTTGCCCCTGCCCCCCTCCCCTTCCACCCCACAATCAGTCTGAAGTCCATATTCACAGGTCCTGGCAGCAGAATTAGGCCATTCGGCCCTTCGTCTACTCCGCCATTCAATCATGGCTGATCTGTCTCTCCCTCCCTCCTAACCCCATTCTCCTGCCTTCCCCCCGTAACCCGACACCCTCGCTGATGAACGAGTAGATGAAGGGCTCCGACCCAAAACGTCACCTATCCATGTTCTCCACAGATGCTGCCTGACCCGCTGAGTTACTCCAGCACTCTGTGAAACGTCACCTATCCATGTTCTCCACAGACGCTGCCTGACCCGCTGAGTTACTCCAGCACTCTATGAAACGTCACCTATCCATGTTCTCCACAGATGCTGCCTGACCCACCGAGTTATGGTGCAGCAGCATCTATGGAGCTAAGGAAATAGGCAACGTTTCGGGCCGAACCTTCCGGAAATAGGCAACGTTTCGGGCCGAAACCCGGAAGGGTTTCGGCCCGAAACGTTGCCTATTTCCTTAGCTCCATAGATGCTGCTGCACTCGCTGAGTTACTCCAGCACTCTGTGAAACGTCACCTATCCATGTTCTCCACAGATGTTGCCTGACCCGCTGAGTTACTCCAGCACTCTGTGAAACGTCACCTATCCATGTTCTCCACAGATGCTGCCTGACCCGCTGAGTTACTCCAGCACTCTGTGAAACGTCACCTATCCATGTTCTCCACAGATGCTGCCTGACCCGCTGAGTAACTCCAGCACTCTGTGAAATGTCACCTATCCATGTTCTCCACAGATGCTGCCTGACCCGCTGAGTTACTCCAGCACTCTGTGAAACGTCACCTATCCACGTTCTCCACAGACGCTGCCTGACCCGTGGAGGAGGGTCAGAGTGCGGTGGGAGAGGTCAGAGTGCGGTGGGAGAGGTCAGAGTGCGGGGTTGATAACAACCACCACACCGGGATGGGATCGTGTCAGCTTCGTAACTAGACCGGCCACCCTAGCCAGCTGAGCAGCATCCGCTCGCCCTCACTCCACAAGCCCCCTGCCCTTGCCCCGACAACAACAATGACCCCCCCCACCCCCTCGCGGCCAGAGTGGGGACGGACAGCCGACTCACCGTGGGTTGTCAGAGAGGCGGAGGTAACATCGGACGACGTGCTTCAACAGCCTGGCCGAGGGTTCTTTGGACAATTGCAGCACCATCTTGCCCTGCGTTGAATCGAAGTGCATACTTTATTGTCACATGCGACAACTCACAGCAACATTCTTTACTTGCATGCCATGCCTCCCTCCCCCGCACACCGGGGTCCTTCCCCGCTCCCCTCCCCCGGCAGCGGCGTCCTCACTTCCACGTGTCCGTCGCTCGGCGCCACCACTGACCGCCGCTCCGACCTCTCCACGCACCGTGTTTAGACGGCCCACCCAGTCCGCGTCGACCAGCGGTCCCTGCACATTAACACCGTCCCACCTTTCCACTTTCTCTCTTTCTTTTTTATTTTTTATATACACACTTCACGTTTTTCTACTCTCTACCATCTATTTTTCCACTTTTTCCTCTTTCTATTGTTTTCTTTTTCTTGTCTTGCTTACTTCCTTCTCATAACATAAAACTAGAGGTTGTACATAGAATGGATTACGGTATTACATAGTTGGCACCTAAAATTAGGTTCCACTGTACTGTTTTGTGCTGTATTAACTTCTAATAGTTAGTGCTCTGACTTTGACTCTGACATGGGTGGGGGGGAGAGGGAAGTGCAGGGGAGAGATAAGTTTTTTTGCCTTCCATCACAGCGAGGAGGAGATGCGCTGTGATGGATGTCTGTGTAAACTGTGTTGTGTCTTGGGTCTTTTTTTTCTTGTATGTATGACTGCAGAAACAACATTTCACTTGAGCCTCTATGAGGTTCAAGTGACAAATAAATTGTATTGTATTGTAATTGTAATAAAATAAACAAAACAAAAAAAAAAAGAAAAGCATGCAACAGAAAAAAAACGAAAAAAAACGAAACAAAAAAACACCGTCCCACACACACTGGGGACAATTTACACGTATACCAAGCTGATCAATCTACAAACCTGCACGCCTTTGGAGTGCGGGAGGAAACCGGAGGACTTGGGAGAAAACAGCGCCCGTAGTCAGAATCAAATAACGGGTCTCTGTCGCTGTGAGGCAGCAACTCTACCGCTGCTCTGCCCCAACTACAGGGGCCGGCACAAACCCAACTCACCCCACTTCCCCCACAGGAGTTAGTTTAGTTTAGTTAGTTTCATTTATTGTCACGTGTTCGAAGTGCAGAGAAACATTTACTGCACGCTATTAAATCAGCGGAAACTCGTCTGCAGACCTGAAACATCACTTTTGGCTGTAAAGGTAGACAAAAATGCTGGAGAAACTCAGCAGGTGAGGCAGCGTCTGTGGAGCGAAGGAATAGGTGACGTTTCGGGTCAAGACCCTTCTTCAGACTTCAGCAGTCTCGACCCGAAACGTCACCTATTCAATCCTACACACTATCTTTACATTTACACCAAGCCAATTAACCTACAAACCTGCTCGTCTTTGGAGTGTGGGGGGAAACGGAAGATCTCGGAGAAAACCCACGCAGGTCACGGGGAGAACGTGCAAACTCCGCACAGACAGCGCCCGTAGTCGGGATCGAACCTGGGTCTCTGGCGTTGGAATCGCTGTAAGGCAGCAACTCTCCAGCTGTGACCACTCAACTGACTTTGTCTAAATACCTTGAATTTATCTAAATATCCTTCTAGGACATCTTAACTTTGAAATCAATGATCCAGAAACTAGATCTGCCTGTTTTTACAAGCACAGGTTCTAAGTACACATTCATTAAATCCTCCTGTGCACAATGTAGCCTCTAATGAAACTTCTACAGCTCAGTAAACTGCTCCTTTGTTGATTAAATCCCATCAGGCTTGAGAGTTTTGTCTCCCTTCGCTTAAATAATTTATTTTAATTATATCTTTAATTAGAGGTGTATAAAATCATGAGAGGAATAGATCGGGTAGACGCACAGAGCCTCTTGCCCAGAGTAGGGGAATCGAGGACCAGAGGACACAGGTTTAAGGTGAAGGGGAAAAGATTTAATAGCAATCTTCCTGCATCTAGCCTGTCCAACCCCTTAAGAATTTTGTAAGTTTCTATAAGAAGTTACCAGGTTGTACGCAAAACAAGGCATTTCACTGTACGCAGGTACATGTGACAACAAGGACTAATTGAATCATTGAGATTCACCACCCTCTGGCTGCTGGGAGCAAGAATTGCATGGTTATTGGCGTCAGTACATGTGACGATGAAACGCTCTTTCCCGTGTTGAACTCACCAGGATCATGGCGACGTGAGAGAAGCGCTCGTACGTTTGGCAGATGTAAGCCAGCCCAGTGTCGTCCAGCAGAATCTTCTGTAGGATGAACGTTGCAACCTAGGATCCAACCAGAGACAAGGAGGTTACCCCAATCACAAAGCACAGCAAGGTCAGAAGTGACAGGAGCAGAATTGGGCCATTCGGCCCATCAAGTATCTAAATGGCGTCAAGTTGGGAAAAGGGGAAGTACATCGGATCTTGTACATCAGTCTATGAAAGTAAGCATGCAGGTACAGCAGGCAGTGAAGAAAGTGAATGGCATGTTGGCCTTCATAACAGGAGGAGTCAAATATAGGAGCAAAGAGGTCCTTCTGCAGTTGTACAGGGCCCTAGTGAGACCACACCTGGAGTATTGTGTGCAGTTTTGGTCCCCTAATTTGAGGAAGGACATTCTTGCTATTGAGGGAGTGCAGCGTAGGTTCACAAGGTTAATTCCCTGGATGGCGGGACTGTCGTATGCTGAGAGAATGGAGCGGCTGGGCTTGTACACTCTGGAGTTTAGAAGGATGAGAGGGTATCTAATTGAAGCATATAAGATTGTTAAGGGTTTGGACACGCTAGAGGCAGGAAACATGTTTTCCGATGTTGGGGGAGTCCAGAACCAGGGGCCACACACAGTTTAAGAATAAGAAATAAGACATTTAGAACGGGGACGAGGAAACACTTTTTCTCATTGAGTGGTGAGTCTGTGGAATTCTCTGCCTCAGAGGGCGGTGGAGGCCAGTTCTCTGGATGCTTTCAAGACAGAGTTAGATAGGGCTCTTAAAAATAGTGGAGTCAGGGGATATGGGGAGAAGGCAGGAACGGGGTACTGATTAGGGGCGATCAGCCATGATCACATTGAATGGCGGTGCTGGCTGGAAGTGCCGAATGGCCTCCTCCTCCACCTATTGTCTATTGATCTATTCATATTGAAGTCTATTCCGCCATTCAATCATGGCTGATCTAACTCTCCCCCTCGACCCCATACCCTGCCGTCTCCTCATGGCCCCCGACACCCGTACTAATTAACAATCTGCCCATCTCTACCTTTAAAATATCCATTAGGGCCCCCACAGCCTTCTGTGTCAATGAATTCCACAAATTCAAGTTATTGTCATGTGTACCAACTAAGGTACAGTGATATTTGAGTTACCATACAGCCATACTAAGTAAAAAGCAACAATAGCCACATCAAATAAAGTTGAACATAAACATCCACCACAGCAGAATCCACATTCCTCACTGTGATGGAAGGCAATAAAGATCAATCATCTTCCTCGTTCACCACCCTCTGGCTGAAGAAATTCCTCCTCATCTCCTTCCTAAACATAGAAACACAGACAATAGGTGCAGGTGTAGAGGCCATTCGGCCCTTCGAGCCTGCACCGCCATTCAATATGATCATGGCTGATCATCCAACTCAGTATCCCGTACCTGCCTTCTCTCCATACCCTCTGATCCCCTTAGCCACAAGGGCCACATCTAACTCCCTCTTAAATATAGCCAATGAACTGTGGCCTCAACTACCCTCTGTGGCAGAGAGTTCCAGAGATTCACCACTCTCTGTGTGAAAAAAGTTCTTCTCATCTCGGTTTTAAAGGATTTCCCCCTTATCCTTAAGCTGTGACCCCTTGTCCTGGACTTCCCCAACATCGGGAGCAATCTACCTGCATCTAGCCTGTCCAACCCCTTAAGAATTTTGTAAGTTTCTATAAGATCCCCTCTCAATCTCCTAAATTCTAGAGAGTATAAACCGAGTCTATCCAGTCTTTCTTCATAAGACAGTCCTGACATCCCAGAAATCAGTCTGGTGAACCGTCTCTGCACTCCCTCTATGGCAATAATGTCCTTCCTCAGATTTGGAGACCAAAACTGTACGCAATACTCCAGGTGTGGTCTCACCAAGACCCTGTACAGCTGCAGTACAACCTCCCTGCTCCTATACTCAAATCCTTTTGCAATGAAAGCTAACATACCATTCGCTTTCTTTACTGCCTGCTGCACCTGCATGCCTACCTTCAATGACTGGTGTACCATGACACCCAGGTCTCGCTGCATCTCCCCCTTTCCCAATCGGCCACCATTTAGATAATAAAGGAACGTCCTTTAATTCTGAGGCTGTGCCCTCTGGTCCTAGACTCTCCCACTAGTGGAAACATCCTCTCCACATCCACTCCATCCAGGCCTTTCACTATTCGGTAAGTTTCAATGATGTCTCCCCCTCATTGAGTCTGTTGTAACATTGGAACATGGTCTCCGGCGAGGAGGTGGCCACTGGGAGCTCCGGGCCGCGGGGTCCGCTGGATCTGTCCTGATCTCGGCGCTCCGACCATCCCGACCAGAGGGCCGTCCGTAGTGGCGATGTTCACGGAGGGTCAGGGCCCCGACCACGGGTGAACAAGGGAGGAGCAGGAGGAGGACTGACTGAACTTTGTTGCCTTCCACCGCAGTGAAGCATGCTGTGGCGGATGTGTTGAATTATGTTGTGTACTGTGTCCTTTTCTAATTGTAATGCGGCATGGTAAATACATTTCGCTGCACCTTATAGAAACATAGAAATTAGGTGCAGGAGTAGGCCATTCGGCCCTTCGAGCCTGCACCGCCATTCAATATGATCATGGCTGATCATCCAACTCAGTATCCCGTACCTGCCTTCTCTCCATACCCCCTGATCCCCTTAGCCACAAGGGCCACATCTAACTCCCTCTTAAATATACCCAATGAACTGTGGCCTCGACTACCCTCTGTGGCAGAGAGTTCCAGAGATTCACCACTCTCTGTGTGAAAAAAAGTTCTTCTCATCTCGGTTTTAAAGGATTTCCCCCTTATCCTTAAGCTGTGACCCCTTGTCCTGGACTTCCCTAACATCGGGAACAATCTTCCTGCATCTAGCCTGTCCAACCCCTTAAGAATTTTGTAAGTTTCTATAAGATCCCCTCTCAATCTCCTAAATTCTAGAGAGTATAAACCGAGTCTATGCAGTCTTTCTTCATAAGACAGTCCTGACATCCCAGGAATCAGTCTGGTGAACCTTCTCTGCACTCCCTCTATGGCAATAATGTCCTTCCTCAGATTTGGAGACCAAAACTGCATGCAATACTCCAGGTGTGGTCTCACCAAGACCCTATACAACTGCAGTAGAACCTCCCTGCTCCTATACTCAAATCCTCTTGCTATGAAAGCCAACATGCCAATCGCTTTCTTTACTGCCTGCTGCACCTGCATGCCTACCTTCAATGACTGGTGTACCATGACACCCAGGTCTCGCTGCAACTCCCCCTTTCCCAATCGGCCACCATTTAGATAATAAAGGAACGCCCTTTAATTCTGAGGCTGTGCCCTCTGGTCTTAGACTCTCCCACTAGTGGAAACATCCTCTCCACATCCACTCTATCCAAGCCTTTCACTATTCGGTAAGTTTCAATGATGTCCCCCCCTCATTGAGTCTGTTCCAACATTTGAACATGGTCTCCGGCGAGGAGGTGGCCACTGGGAGCTCCGGGCCGCGGGGTCCGCTGGATCTGTCCTGACCTCGGCGTTCCGACCATCCCGACCAGAGGGCCGTCCGTAGTGGCGATGTTCACGGAGGGTTAGGGCCCCGACCACGGGTGAACAAGGGAGGAGCAGGAGGAGGACTGACTGAACTTTGTTGCCTTCCACCACAGTGAAGCATGCTGTGGCGGATGTGTTGAATTATGTTGTGTACTGTGTCCTTTTCTAATTGTAATGCGGCATGGTAAAGACATTTCGCTGATGGTGCGTGTGACAAATACATTTGAACTTGAACATGGCTGATCCATTTTTCCTTCTCACCCTGCCTTCTCCCCGTAACCTTTGATCCCCGTCTGGTTATGTATTTAATTCACATGTTTAATCAACAATGTTTTATTGTTAATATGCTCAATGTTTTGTGTGTCATTTCTAACTGTCACTGTATGTCATGTTGCCACTTGCGGGCGGAGCACCAAGGCAAATTCCTTGTATGTGAATACTTGGCCAATAAACGTATTCATTGATTCGTTCATTCAATCGAGTAATGATTTGTACACTTCTTACCGTTTTAGACAGTTCGCTTCCCGACTCCATGATCCGGAGGCAGAGAGGAATAATTTCTGTGGTCAAAAGGAAGTTGATGACTTCTTGTTCGTCTGTTTTTACCAAGGCTCCTGCACAAAGAAGAGGATTAAAAACAGTGATGCACAGTGGCTACTCCACCATTCAATCATGGTTGATCTATCTCTCCCTCTAAACCGCATTCTCCTGCCTTCTCCCCATAACGCCTAACAAATCAAGTTTCTGTCAAACTCCGCCTTAAAAAAACCCAATGACGGCCTCAACATGGAACTCAACATGTGGCAATGAATTCCATGTTATGAATCTCTACAAAAACTCTACTCAAGTATCCCAAAGCTTATCAATGTCTGCGTGTATACACCGTTTAACCTCCTGTACACCCATTGTACTTCATTTTAGAGTGAGATCGACCCGGTCGCGGGTTGGAAAACCCGGTCTCAGGTGAGAATCACCCAGTTACAGGTGGGAACGACCCAGTTACAGGTGAGAATGACCCAGTTACAGGTGGGAATGACCCAGTTACAGGTGGGAATGACCCAGTTACAGGTGGGAATGACCCAGTTACAGGTGGGAATGACCCAGTTACAGGTGGGAATGACCCAGTTACAGGTGGGAATGACCCAGTCACAGGTGGAAATGACCCAGTCGCAGGTGAGAATGACCCAGTCACAGGTGAGAATGACCCAGTCACAGGTGGAAATGACCCAGTTACAGGTGGAAATGACCCAGTTACAGGTGAGAATGACCCAGTTACAGGTTGGAATGACCCAGTTACAGGTGGAAATGACCCAGTTACAGGTGAGACTGACCCAGTTACAGGTTGGAATGACCCAGTTACAGGTGGAAATGACCCAGTTACAGGTGGAAATGACCCAGTTACAGGTGAGAAAGACCCGGTTACAGGTGAGAAAGACCCGGGTTACATAGAAACATAGAAAATAGGTTCAGAGGAGGCCATTCGGCCCCGACCACGGATGGACACGGAGGGGAGGCTGGCTGGACTATGGTGCCTTCCTCACCTGGGTGCCATTTATGTTATGTTGTGTTGTGGACTTTCTGTGTTTGTGCTTTTGTTAAATTTTTAATTCAATTTCAATTTTATTTTTAATATGTTTTATTATTTATTTATTATTTATTTTTATTATTTTTCTTGTGATTTTTTTTAACGATACTGCCTGTACGGGAAATTCATTTCGTTGTCTCAAAGTGAGGCAACGACAATAAAATTTGAATACAAGAATACAAGAATACTTTCGAGCCAGCACCGCCATTCATTGTGATCATGGCTGATTGTCCCAAATCAATAAAGCGTGCCTGCCTTCTCCCCATATCCCTTGATTCCACCAGCCCCAGGGGAGTCCACACAGGTGTGGTCAGGATCGAACACATGTGGCCTGGTATCAGTGGGGAGTGGCCCGGGTTACAGGTGGGAATGACCCAGTCCAGGCAGACACTAGAGAGAGAGAGAGGGAGGGAGAGGAATGAAGGTACTCACCTATGACACCCAGGCTGGTGAGGCGCAGGTACTCGAAGGGTCTTGTTTTGCTCACAGTGTGCAAGAACGGATAGAGGAAGAGTGGGATGTGAGCCGCAAGGAACGCCGACCTGCAACACGAGGAAAACAATTCATTAGCAACCAAGCTCACACTGCAGGCTGAAAATAAACCAATCATCTGAAATTACCACCAAAACATCGACATACAACCAATAAATGACACAGAGTTCTGGAGTATCTCAGCGGGTCAGGCAGCATCTGTGGAGAACATGGATCACAAAGTTTGTCTTGATCCAAAAAGTCACCTATCCATGTTCTCCACAGATGCTGCCTGACGCGCTGAGTTACTCCAGCACTCTGTGAAACGTCACCTATCCATGTTCTCCACAGATGCTGCCTGACCCGCTGAGTTACTCCAGCACTCTGTGAAACGTCACCTATCCATGTTCTCCACAGATGCTGCCTGACCCACCGAGTTATGCTGCAACAGCATCTATGGAGCTAAGGAAATAGGCAACGTTTCGGGCCGAACCTTCCGGAAATAGGCAACGTTTCGGGCCGAAACCCGGAAGGGTTTCGGCCCGAAACGTTGCCTATTTCCTTAGCTCCATAGATGCTGCTGCACCCGCTGTGTTACTCCAGCACTCTCGTGAAAACGTCACCTATCCATGTAGCTCCACAGATGCTGCTGCACCCGCTGAGTTACTCCAGCACTCTGTGAAACGTCACCTATCCATGTTCTCCACAGATGCTGCCTGACCCGCTGAGTTACTCCAGCACTCTGTGAAACGTCACCTATCCATGTTCTCCACAGATGCTGCCTGACCCGCTGAGTTACTCCAGCACTCTGTGTCTATGTTTGTGAATCAGCATGTGTAGGTTTCTGCGGTTACCTGGTTTCTGGGTGCGAGGCCACACATTGTAACAGAGCGAGTGCGTTACATACACGGTTGGACTGATGAGCTGTCAGGGTTGGAGGGTTGATAGAAGGGTAAATATTTACAATCTCCTGGGGGAAAAAGAAAAGGAATAAAATGTTAATCAGACAAGTGGGGAGGAGCAGAGAACCCACCCTGAATCCCCCCCATCAGTAGCAGGATCACTGCTGCACGGTTACACGACAGAGAGCTTGCAAATCAAAGCAAGTCTCCGCAGTTTCCCCAAGTTGTGTTTAGTTTAGTTTAGCGATACAGCTTGAAGCAGGCCCTTCGTCCCACCAAGTCCACACTGTTATTCCCTTATCATGTATCTATGCACTGCAAATGGCTCAATTGTTATCATCTATTGTGTTTCTGCTGACTGGATAGCACGCAACAAAAGCTTTTTACTGTACCTCAGTACACATGACAATAAACTAAATGACCATCGATCACCCGCTCACACTAGTTCTACGTTATGAAAGTAAGCATGCAGGTACAGCAGGCAGTGAAGAAAGTGAATGGCATGTTGGCCTTTATAACAAGAGGAATCGATATAGGAGCAAAGAGGTCCCTCTGCAGTTGTACAGAACCCTAGTGAGACCACACCTGGAGTATTGTGTGCAGGTTTGGTCCCCTAATTTGAGGAAGGACATTCTTGCTATTGAGGGAGTGCAGCGTAGGTTTACAAGGTTAATTCCCGGGATGGCGGGACTGTCATATGCTGAGAGAATGGAGCGGCTGGGCTAGTACACTCTGGAGTTTAGAAGGATGAGAAGGGATCTCATTGAAACATATAAGATTGTTAAGGGCTTGGACACGCTAAAGGCAGGAAACATGTTCCCGATGTTGGAGGAGTCCAGAACCAGGGGCCACAGTTTAAGAATAAGGGGTAAGCCATTTAGAACGGAGACGAGGAAACACTTTTTCTCACAGAGAGTTGTGAGTCTGTGGAATTCTCTGCCTCAGAGGGCGGTGGAGGCAGGTTCTCTGGATGCTTTCAAGAGAGAGCTAGATAGGGCTCTTAAAAATAGCGGAGTCAGGGGATATAGGGAGAAGGCAGGAACGGGGTACTGATTGGGGATGATCACATTGAATGGCGGTGCTGGCTCGAAGGGCCGAATGGCCTACTCCTGCACCTATTGTCTATTGTTATCCCACTTTCCCACACCCAACAGACGAGGGGAAATTTACAGAGGGCTAATTAACTTACAAATCTGCAAGTATTTGGAATGTGGGAGGAAACCTGAGCACCTGTAGGAAACCCACGTGGAGAACGTACAAACTCCGCACAGACAGTACCCGTAGCTAAAATCTAACCCGGCTCTCTGGCGCTGTGAGGCAGCAACACTACTGCTGCGCCACCGTGACGCCCAGATGCTCGATTCTTTTAAAATGTAGCATTTGGATAATGTTCAAACTGCATTTAGGTTTATTAAACAGATGATGAGATCAGCAGGCAACCAAGGCAATCAGACAGAAATCATTCATCACGGTTACAAACTCGTGCCAATAAATGAAATGCACATGCCCTTTACAACAATAACCATCACCCACGACTTTAGAAACATAGAAATTAGGTGCAGGAGTAGGCCATTCGGCCCTTCGAGCCTGCTCTTTACATGGTTGATCAAACTCAGTATCCCGTTTCACCATATACCCTCAACTACCCTCTGTGGCAGAGAGTTCCAGAGATTCACCACTCTTCCTACCATCAAGCTTTATATTCAATCAGCTAACTCTCCTTGGATCTCATGGGATAGACACAAAATGCTGGAGTAACTCAGCGGGACAGGCAACATCTCTGGAGAGAAGGAATGGGTGACGTTTCGGGTCGAGACGCTTCTTTGGATCCGACCTGATCCGAAACGTCACCCGTTCCTTCTCTCCAGTGATGCTGCTGGTCCCGCTGAGTTACTCCAGCTTTTTGCGTGTGTCTTCGGTGTAAACCAGCATCTGCCGTTCCTTCCTCCACACTGGATGCCATGGGATGTGATCTTCCAGGCCAGCCTACCATGCAAGACCTCATCAACAATCTTTCTGAAGTCTGGATAGGCATTGTGCACCGCCCAAGTGCAAGCTCGTCACTGTACCTCGGTACACGTGACAATAATAAATTAAACTATACTAGTTATGCTGCTGCAAGTAAGAATGTCATTGCTCCATTTCGGGACATAAAACAACCTTGACTTGGCCGCTGATTGATTTTCCTCTGAAGTGAACTTCTTACACCGAGGGATTTGATTGATTCAGATAGCCTCAAACAAATGTATGTCTCCTTTTTTCTGACCAGAACTACAATATCTTCCATCAAAGATACACACAAAATGCTGGAGGAACTCAGCGGGACAGGCAACATCTCTGGAGAAAAGGAATAGGCGATGTTTCCGGTCGAAAGAAGGGTCTCGACCCGAAATGTCAACTATTCCTTCTCTCCAGAGATGCTGCCTGTCCCGCTGAGCTGTTCCAGCATTTTGTGTCTATCTTTGGTTTAAACCAGCATCTGCAGTTCCTTCCGACACATATCTTTCTTCAAACAGGGTTTCATAAATGTGTAAGAAAGAACAGGAGATGCTGGTAATATCGAAGGTAGACACAAATTGCTGGGGTAACTTAGTTACTCCAGCATTTTGTGCCTACTCGGGGTTTCATAAATGTCCTACTCTTGCCAGCCTCGCAGAGTACAGTTCCTCATTCATCTGCTCATCACACAGAGAGTGATAAGTCAAAGGGTGGGGAATCTGTGGAATTCATTGCCACAGAGGGCTCTGGAGGCCAAGTCTATGGATATAGTTAAAGAAGAGATAGATAGATTCTCGATTAGTTCGGGTGTCAGGGGTTATGGAGAGAAGGCAGGAGAATGGGGTTAGGAGGGAAAGATAGATCAGCCATGATTGAATGCTGAATAGACTTACTCCTATCACTAATGAGCTTACAGTCATAGAGTGACACAGTGTGGAAACAGGCCCTTCGGCCCAACTTGCCACAACATGTCCCAGCTACACTCATCCCACCTGCCCGCAATCGGTCCATATCGCTCCAAACCTATCCTATCCATCTACCTTATGACACACAGTGTAGTTGAGACGTGGAGCTTTACCTGTAGCAGGGCAGCGATGGTTCCGAAGGAGTGCCACAGCATAGGGGCCAGGTCAGGAACCGACTCCCGCTTCTTACTGAGCTCTAACAAGGCATTCTCACGGGTCTCCGGGCTCGACAGCTCGTTGATCCACTGGTAGATCTTCTCGCGGTCCACCTGAGCCAGGGCAGTGACTGGCTGCGGGCAAGTGCAATAGAGAAAACAAACACTAGAACAGCATTCACCAGCTTAAGGCTGAAACTGCAATTAAACCAGGGCCATAGATAAGGTGGATAGTCGGAACCTTTTCCCCAGGGATGGAAAAAACAAATACTAGAGGGCATTAGTTGTGAAGCGAAAAGGAAAATGTTTGAGATGTGCTGGGCAACTATGGCGAGTCCCTGGAACGTGCTGCCAGAGGTGGTTTTTCTTTTAGAGATACAGAGCGGAAACAGGCCCTTCAGCCCACCGAGTCCACACTGACCAGCGATCCCCGCACAATAACATTATCCTGGACACACTATTGACAATTTACAATTATACCAAGCCAATTAACCTACAAACCTGTACATCTTTGGAGTGTGGGAGGAAACCGGAGATCCTGGGGAAAACCGATACAGGTCATGGGGAGAACGTACGAACTCTGCACAGACAAGCACCCGGTTCACTGGCGCTGTGAGGCAGCAACTCTACCGCTGTGTCACCGTGCTGCCCAAGTGGTGGTGGAGGTAGATACGATAATGGCATTTGCGGCTTTTCGATAGGCACATGGATATGAATTGTGTGCAGGGAGATAAGGGATGGTCTTGGCATTATGTCTGGCATGGACATTGTGGGCCGAAGGGCCTGTTCTTGTGCTGTACTGTTCAATGTAAATTGAGAAGATAACGGGTACTTTCTGAAGAAGGGTCTCGGCCTGAAACGCCACCCATTCTATCTCTCCAGAGATGCTGCCTGTCCCCGCTGAGTTACTCCAGCGTTTTGTTTTTGCCCGGTACTTTCTAAGGCCTCTTACTCCAGCTGCAGGGTCTAGAACCATGAGTTTAGTCTCAGCATAAGGGCAAGGCCATTAAATACCGAGGTTGTCCATTCTCTACCCTGTAGATCTTTCATCAGGAATATTCAATACAAAGATTTTGAAACACCAAGCTAATCAAGGGATGCAAGGATTACTTCAATAAAAGTTAGAAGAAGAGTCACAACCCAAAACATCGTCTCTCTAATCCCACCACAGATGCTGCCCGACCCGCTGAGATCCTCCAGCACTTTGTTTTTTTTTGCTTCAGGCTCCAGCATCTGCAGTTTCTTGTGTCTCGATTAAGTTGGGATGTTGCGTTAATGCAAAAGATCACGCTTAAAGGCCTCGCCCTTATTGCAAACATAGACAATAGGTGCAGGAGTAGGCCATTTGGCCCATCGAGCCAGCACCGCCATTCAATAAGATCACGGCTGATCATCCACAATCAGTACCCCGTTCCTGCCTTCTCCCCATATCCTTTGATTCTGAGACTAAACCCAGGCTTCTAGACCATGTAGCAGCAGTAAGCAGACCTTCAGTCTGAAGAAGAGTCTCGACCCGAAATGTTGCCCATTCCTTCTGTCCAGAGATGCTGCTTGTTCCGCTGAGTTACTCCAGCATTTTGTGTCTACCAGCAGACTTACCTCCGATTTAAACCAGCATCTGCAGTTCTTTCCTACACCAGTCTGAAGAAGGGTCTTGACCCGAAACGTCGCCCATTCCTTCTCTCCAGAAATGCTGCCTCACCCGCTGTTACTCCAGCATTTTGTGTCTACCAGCAGACTTAGAGAGTACCTATTACCTACTGTTTGTATAGACCAGTACAGCACAAGAACATGTCCCTCGGCTCACAATGACCTTCTCTTGCACCTATTTCTTATATTCCTATCAGCCATGGTACTTTGAGGTGAAGAGCAAGTGTGATGGTTATTCTCTTTCCCTTGCATCGTACATTCTTAATCTCAGCTCTGGGAAGAGGCTGTGAAAGAGCCAATTGGTTCAGGAGTCTGACAGTGGTGG
This sequence comes from Leucoraja erinaceus, assembly GCF_028641065.1. NCBI lineage: Eukaryota > Metazoa > Chordata > Chondrichthyes > Rajiformes > Rajidae > Leucoraja > Leucoraja erinaceus. The sequence goes on along the minus strand of NW_026576502.1, from coordinate 64,935 downwards.
GGAAGAAGCTGTTCTTAAGCCTGGACATCTGGCCTTTCAAACTCCTGAATATGTTCCTCCAGAAGGTCGGAGAAAGGGGAATGGCCAGGGTGACCAGCATCCATGATGACACTCCCAGCTTTCCTGACGCAACTCCCTGTGGAGGTGAACTGGATGGAAGGAAGTGGCGGGCCTGTGACGGACTGGGCAGCATTCACCACTCTCTACGGGTTCAGATGGTCAAGAACAGAGCAGTTGGCGTACCAAGCTGAGAAGCAGCCGTCAGAATGCGTTCTATAGCACACCTGTAGAAGTTTGAGACAATTCCTGTGGACATGCTGAATCTGGTCATAAACCGATACACTTTGTTGATCATCGCAGTGTGAAGGGACAAGATTTGGAGCTGGCAATTTAAATGCTTAAGGACGTGAAGCTGTTGACCATCTCTACGGCAGCTCCTCTGATGAGGACCTGGGGGTGTGCGGGGGGGGGGGGTATTGTTGTCCTCCTAGCTTCCTCAGGTCAACAACCAATTCTTATGTCTGGCTGACATTGCTGTCCTGGGGTCAAGGAAAGAGCGTTCACGTCAATATACAATAGACAATAGGTGCTGGAGTAGGCCATTCGGCCCTTCGAGCCAGCAACGCCATTCAATGTGATCATGGCTGATCATCCCCAATCAGTACCCCGTTCCTGCCTTCTCCCCATATCCCCTGACTCTGCTATCTTTAAGAGCCCTATCTAGCTCTCTCTTGAGCCCTGTCACAGCCCTGTTTCCACCAATCTTTCCACCACCACTCACAAGAAGCGCAAGACGCCACTGTATGCAAATGCCGAGAAGTGTGTTCAACTCTGGCTGAACAATTTCTAAACTTGTGATGTGGACTCGATAAGAAGTTTGCTGTTCTGACACCATGATTCAAAGTTCCTGATCCTTTTCCGGTATGCTGTCTTATTCATTGGCTATATTTAGGAGGGAGTTAGGTGTGGCTCTTGTGGCTAAAGGGATCAGGGGGTATGGAGAGAAGGCAGGTACAGGATACTGGGGGGTGGGACAACAATAAGGGCCCCAAACCTGCTCACAATACCCTCTGGTCCTAGGCTCCATGCTTGGATAGAGTGGATTTGGAGACGATGTTTCCACCAGGGGTAGAGTCTAGGATCAGAGGGCACAGCCTCAGAATTAAAGGACGTGTCTTTAGGAAGGAGATGAGGAGGAATTTCTTTAGTCAGAGGGCGGTGAATCTGTGGAATTCTTTGCCACAGAAGGCTGTGGAGGCCAAAAGTCAGTGGATATTTTAAAGGCAGAGATAAGATAGATTCTTGATCAGTACGGGTGTCGGGGGTTATGGTAGGAGATGGCAGGAGAATGGGGTTAGGAGGGAGAGATAGATCTTGGTTTCTTGGTCCTCCAAAATATTCCAAATGGAATTTAAACTGGAGGTGGTGGAGGGACGACTTAAGCCAGAAAGGGTTTTTGGGAAGAAAGAGCTACCTTTCTGCTGGAATCTCAAATTGGATCGAATGCCCTCGTCTGCTCCTAATTGGTTTGGGTTTGGTGTAGGTTTTGTAATCTATGTCGAGCTAACCATTTATATAAACATAAAAAATAGGTGCAGGAGTAGGCTATTTGGCCCTTCGAGCCTGCACCGCCATTCAATATGACCATGCCAGATCATCATGGCTCAGTATCCTGTACCTGCCTTCTCTCCATACCCCCTGATCCCTTTAGCCACAAGGGCCACACCTAACTCCCTCCTAAATATAGCCAATGAACTGGCCTCAACTACCTTCTGTGGCAGAGAATTCCACAGATTCACCACTCTCTGTGTGAAAAAAAAAAGTTTTTCTCATCTCGGTCCTAAAAGACTTCTTCCCCCTTATCCTTAAACTGTGTGACCCCTTGTCCTGGACTTCCCCAACACCGGGAACAATCTTCCCGCATCTAGCCTGTCCAACCCCTTAAGAATTTTGTTTAAGAAGGAACTTCAGATGCTGGAAAATCGAAGGTACACAAAAAAAGCCGGAGAAACTCAGCAGGTGCAGCAGCATCTATGGAGCGAAGGAAATAGGCAAATAGGAAATTGCCCATTTCCTTCGCTCCATAGATGCTGCTGCACCCGCTGAGTTTCTCCAGCTTTTTTGTGTACCTTAAGAATTTTGTAACTTTCTATAAGATCCCCCCTCAATCTTTTAAATTCTAGCGAGTACAAGCCGAGTCTATCCAGTCTTTCTTCATATGAAAGTCCTGACATCCCATGAATCGGTCTGGTGAACCAGACGGCTGTGGAGGCCAAATCAATGGATATTTTAAAGGCAGAGGTAAACATAGAAAATAGGTGCAGGAGTAGAGGCCATTCGGCCCTTCGATATGATCATGGCTGATCATGCCACTCAGGGAAGACAGATAGATAGATTCAGATTCAGATTCAATTTTAATTGTCATTGTCAGTGTACAGTACAGAGACAACGAAATGCATTTAGCATAAAGATGAACTTTAAGAAGGAACTGTGCAGATGCTGGAAAATCGAAGGTACACAAAAAAGCTGGAGAAACTCAGCGGGTGCAGCAGCTTTTATTGTGTACCTTCAGGGAGATAGATTCTTGATTAGTGTGGGTATCAGGGGTTATGGGGGAGAAGGACATTCTTGCCATAGAGGGAGTGCAGAGACGGTTCACCAGACTGATTCCTGGGATGTCAGGACTGTCTTATGAAGAAAGACTGGATAGACTTGGTTTATACTCTCTAGAATTTAGAAGATTGAGAGGGGATCTTATAGAAACTTACAAAATTCTTAAGGGGTTGGACAGGCTAGATGCAGGAAGATTGCTCCCGATGTTGGGGAAGTCCAGGACAAGGGGTCACAGCTTAAGGATAAGGGGGAAATCCTTTAAAACCGAGATGAGAAGAACTTTTTTCACACAGAGAGTGGTGAATCTCTGGAACTCTCTGCCACAGAGGGTAGTTGAGGCCACTTCATTGGCTATATTTAAGAGGGGGTTAGATGTGGCCCTTGTGGCTAAGGGGATCAGGGGGTATGGAGAGAAGGCAGGTACGGGATACTGAGTTGGATGATCAGCCATGATCATATTGAATGGCGGTGCAGGCTCGAAGGGCCGAATGGCCTGTACTCCTGCACCTAATTTCTATGTTTCTAAGGCAGGGGAATGGGGTTTAGGAGGGAGAGATAGATCAGCCATAATTGAATGGTGGAGTGGACTAGATGGGGGGCGAATTTTATTTCATGCTTATTATTAATGAGCTTATGGCTCTCCCTCCGCGCCCACTGTGCCCAGGGCCTGGGCTCTGCCGGCTACCGGCTACCGGGGCCAGGGTGGGGGAGAGACTGACTAACTCACCGCGCCCGCCGCCAGGCTGTGCATCTTCCTCCCGCCGCCTAGGCCCGAGCCCGAGCCCGGCGCCGCCCTCTCATCCCCTCACCCCTCCCACAACACACGATCAAACCCTCCCCCCTTCACCCCTAACCCCACGTTACACCATCACACCCCCTCGCCGACAGTAAAAATTAAAAATAAAATAGTTTTTCCACACAATTCCGCCCCCCTGAACCGCCTGACCTTTGCCCCCTGCCCCCTCACCCCTCCACGAATGGGTACAGAGGGTGAGTTATTATTTACAGTTATCCGGCCCGGTTTGTTTTATTTCGGTGTGAATGTTGTATGGAGTGGCCGGGGGTTGATAAATGTGTTGTGTGGGGATAAATGGCGCCGTCCGCTCGCACTCCCACCTCAGGCGGTTTTGGCGCCATTTCGGGCGGACGCTGCCAGCGGGGGTTTGTTTTATTGTTTGTGGGGGGGCGGGCGGGGGGCGAGGGGGTGTGTTTGTGTGGGTGGGGGGGGGGGGGTGAGGACAGGAGGCCGGCGGGGCGGGGACGGGCGGGACGCGGGGAGGAGGAGACGGGGAGGAGGAGACGGGGAGGGAGGGAGCGGGTTAATTTAAGGCGGGGAGGTGTGTGCGCTCCCGGCGGCCCCGGCGCGGACTCCGCTCCCGCCATTGCGCGGCGACGGAGACGGAGAGGCCGGTGAGTGAGTGTGTGTGTGGCGGGCACGCGCCCCCGGTGAGTGTGAGTGAGTGTGGCGGGCACGCGCTCCCGGTGAGTGTGTGTGTGTGTGAGTGTGTGTGTGTGGGTGTGAGTGTGAGTGTGTGTGTGTGTGTGTGTGTGTGTGTGTGTGTGGGTGGGTGTGTGTGTGTGTGTGTGTGTGTGTGTGTGTGTGTGTGTGTGGTGGGTGTGTGCTGTGTGTGTGTGTGTGTGTGTGGCGGGTTTGTGCTCCCGGTGTGTGTGTGTGTGTGTGTGGCGGGCACGCGCTCCCGGTGAGTGTGTGTGTGTGTGGCGGGCACGCGCTCCCGGTGAGTGTGTGTGTGTGTGTGGCGGGCACGCGCTCCCGGTGAGTGTGTGTGTGTGGCGGGCACGCGCTCCCGGTGTGAGGGGGAGTGGGGGGGGGGCGCTGGGGTGACGGTGTGGCGGGGTGTGCGCGGGCCCGGTGAGTGGGGTCTCGTCCGTCGGTCGGTCCCGGGGAGACCGTCTGTGCGGGATGGAGCGAGTGGCGGGAGGTGAGGGTGAGGACGGGGATGTGGAGGGGGCGAGGGGTGGGGAGGGTGAGAGGGGTCTCGTGGATCGGTGAGTGTGGGGGAGGGGGTGGGTGCGGGATGGAGCGAGGTGTACGGGGGAGGTGTGAGGGTGAGGACGGGGATGTGGAGAGTGTGGGGTGGGGTGGGATGGGGAGAGGAGAGGGTGGGGTGGAGGATGGGGAGAGTGGGGTGAGGGCAGGAGAGGGATGAGGGGAGGGGACAGAGTGGGCCGAGGGAGAGGGATTAGGGGGCTAAGGGAGGGATAGTGAGAGTGTGAGATAGTGATGGGGAGGGGAGAGGAAATCGGCTGAGGGACAGATTGATCGGTGGGGATGAGGGTGAGTGGGAGAACAATGAGGGAAGCTGGGAGGAGGAGGAGAATAGGATAGTGGGGAGAAGTCATTGTTGGGAGGGAGAGCGAGCTAAAGGTGAGGGGGATAATGAGTGGGGTGAGGGGGAGCTGAGAAGAAGGGTGAGACTAGGTGGGGGGGATGAGCGGGTGAGGGTTGTGAGGAGAGATTAGGTGCAGAGGGGGAGCTGAGGCATTTAGGGCAGAGTTAGAGGATTGTGGAAGGTGAGGGTGTGGGATTAGGGGAAGAAGGAAGTGGGGTGTGGGTGGTAGGGTAGCAGTCTGTGGGAGTGATAGGTGGGCTGTGGCATTGAGCAGTGTACAGTTGAAAGTCTGTGATGGGGAGAGGGAAGATCTTGAGTGGGATGACCGAGGGGAATCTGAGCCACAAGGGGTGATGGAGAATGCTGACATCTGGTACATTCGTGAGGGGCTCTGCTTGAGCCATCGTGTTGTCATCTCATTGAAAGTTTTGCTGCTGTTTTTGCTTCTGTGGCTGTTGGACTAAGTAGATGGCCGAAATAGACACAAAGTGATGGAGTCACCCAGCGGGTCTGGCTGCATCTCTGGAGAAAAAGAATGAACTGAAACTGAAAGTGGGGTGGGGAGAATAAACTGAAGCAGTGAGAGAGAGTTGCAGAACTTGAGAGGAGTAGAACTTCTTCAAAGTAGGCATTCCTTGAGCAGATTTTCTTTAGTTGGCATAACCTGCCTGCTGCCTGATCCACTGAGTTACTCCAGCATTTTGTGTCCATCTTCAGTATAAACCAGCATGAGCAGTTCCTTCCTACACATTTTGTCCACTTCACTGCAAAACCTCCTCAAGGTATGCCTACTTTGAAGATTGTGTAGGAGAGAAACTGCAGGTGCTGGTTCAAATCGAAGTATTGGAGTAACTCAGCGGGCCAGGCAGCATCTCTGGAGAGAAGGAATGGGTGACGGTTTGAGTCGAGACCCTTCTTCAGACTGCTACTTTGTCGACCTACTTTGAAGAAATTCTCCTCTCTGATGGGAGTTCAGCAACACCCTTTCACACTGCTCTAGTGTATTCTCTGCAACCACCTCAACTTTTATTTTGAGGAAGGGTTCCCACATCAACTATTTTTCTCCAGAGGTACTGCTTGTCCCGCTGAGTTACTCTAGCAATTTGTGTCTATCTTTGCAATAAACCAGCATCTAGAGTTACATAGATACATAGACAATAGATGCAGGAGTAGGCCATTTGGCCCTTCGAGCCCACACCGCCATTTCAATGTGATCATGGCTGATCATCCACAATCAGTACCCTGTTCCTGTTTTCTCCCCATTCCCCTTGATTCTGCTGGCCCTGAGAGCTCTATCTAACTCTTGAATGCATCCAGTGAATCGGCTTCCACTGCCTTCTGAGGCAGAGAATTCCACAAATTCATAACTCTGTGAAAAGTTTTTCCTCATCTCAGTTCTAAATGGCCTAGCCTTTATTCTTAAAATGTGGCCACTGGTTCTGAACTCCCCCAACATCGGGAACATGTTTCCTGCATCTAGCGTGTCCAATCCCTTAATAATTTTATCTTTTATGTTACAATAAGATATCCTCTCATCCTTCTAAATTGACCTCAAATTGATTTTGGAGGGATTGAGAGGTCAGTGTTCATTTATTGAACAAAGCGCCAGGTTCTGGAGTAACTCAGCAGGTCAGGAAAGCATCTGCAATTGGAATGGATAGGTGATGTTTTGGGTTGGGAAATTTCTTTGGTCTGAAGAGACATCTGGGACCTGAAACTCTACCTGTCCATACCCCTCACAGATGCTGTCTGACCTGCTGAGTTACTCCAGTACTTTGTGTTCTGCTCACGATACCAGCATCTGCAGTTCCTGGTGTATTTATTGGTGTTTTGCAACAAACGTGGCACAGCGGTAGAGTTGCTGCCTTATGGTGCTTATAGCATCGGTGAGCCGGGTTCGATCCTGACTACGCATATTGTCTGTACGGAGTTTGTACCTTCTCCCCTTGACCACGTGGGTTTTCTCCGAGATCGACTGGGCTTATATTCACTGAAATTTAGAAGGATCTTATAGAAACATATAAAATTCTTTTGGGATTGGACAGGCTAGATATTGGAAAAACGTTCCTGATGTTGGGGGAGTCCAGAACCAGGGGTCACAGTTTAAGAATAAGGGGTTGGCCATTTAGGACTGAGATGAGGAAAAAAGTTTTCACCCAGAGAATCGTGAATCTGGACTTCTCTGCCACAGAAGGCAGTGGAGGCCAATTCTCTAGATGTATTCAAGAGCGAGTTCGATTTAGCTCTTAGTGCTAACGGAATCAAGGGATACGGGGGAAAAACAGGAACTTGATTCTAGATTATCAGCCGTGATCATCTGGCTCGAAGGGCAGAATAGCCTACTCCTGCACCTATTTTCTATGTTTCCCCCCCCCACCCCCCCCCCCCCCCCCACACTCCCAAAACGTACAGGTATTAAGGTAAATTGGATTGGTATGTGTAAATTGTCCCTAGTGTGTTAATGTACGGGGATCGCTGGTCCTTGCGGACTCGGTGGGCCAAAGGGTCTGTTTCTGCGCTGTGTCACTAAACTAAACGTACAAGTTCTGCGTTACTGCAGAATGGCCACTTCCTCACTTTGGGAATAAAGTTGTCAGTGGACAATGATGGATTACTGGTGCGCCACATTTTAATGTGTGTGTATTTACTGTAAACCACTCTCACTGGATGCAGGTCAGTCCCAGCCTCTCCTGTAAGAGTACATGCGAACCATCTGCTTCAATGCAAAGCACACTTTCTCTGTGCAAAAAAAAATGGAAAGTCATGTATCTTTGTAGCATCTTACTTGATATTCGTAGAACACTCAAGGCAGTCGTCTTGCGAATGAAACATAAACCAAAGGAATAGTTAGATCTCAAGCCGGTTGTTGAGCAGCCAGGTTGTTGTCTCTGCGTCGATGTCTGCCAGGCCCTGACAGAGCTCCATTTGGTGGGTGGTAGAGCGGGCACCCAGAGGCGACATGGTTGGCTGTCTGATGTTTACGGCTGGGCTCTGGCAGAGTCCCCATCTCCACATGTTGGCATTGAAACGTCCAACTCCTCTGGGGATGGGTCAGACCCTGGACAGCTTTTATCTGGTGAAGCGATGTAGCTGTGTAATGGAGATGAGGTTGCCTTCTACTCCTGTGACCACTGGCCTCAAGGCAGTGTAGTAGTTTTATTCAGTGATACTTAATAGTCAATAGTGCTTTATCTGTCACATGGAATCGCACAGTGGAATTTAATTTGTATATATTACACGTAGGCGCCGCCATTTTTTGGCACCATTATTCAAAGTCCGGTCGGCCCCTGCACTCGATGCATTGGAGCAGTTCACACGACCTGACGTATCTCTCCTCTCCTCGCCCGGCCAGCTTTGTGTCCCGGTGGCGTCTCCTGCGGCCTACAGGAAGACACTGAAGGCATTACCCCGGTTCACCCTCCTACCGCCCCATGCTCCTCAGGATATGTAACAGTGACTTAGCATTTAGCAAGATCTATCCGCAATGTAATAGTGGCCAGATAGTTTCATTGCATTATCTTAAGTTTTATTCCCTAAAGTCTGGTGTCTGGAACAGAACACCCCCTTCTAGCTGAGGGATAGCTTGTGCTTTACAAAGGATCTAATATCCGTTTCCTGTTTAAAAAAAAAAATTTAATGAAGAATCCCTTCTGCTTCTAAAAAAGAAGGGTTCTGACCCGAACGGTCACCTATTTCTCTTGAAGAAGGTCACCTATTTCTCTTTGAAGAAGGTCACCTATTTCTTCTCTCCAGAGATGCTGACTGACCCGCTGAGTAAAGGGCCTGTCCCACTTTCACAAGATACAATTTATTTGTCATTTGGACCCCTTGAGGTCCAAACAAAATGACGTTTCTGCAGCCATACATTACAAACAAATAGACCCAAGACACAACATAATTTACATAAACATCCATCACATTGCTGTGATGGAAGGCCAAAAAAACGATTCTCTCCACTGCACCCCCCCCCCCCCCCCCCCCCCCCCCTTGGGCGAGAGTTTGCTGTTGCGGTCTCCCTCCAGGGACCTGCGGGCTCCGGGTGCCGCCGTCCGCCAGACCCGCAGTTGCAGCCTCCGAATCTCCAGAGGTCGGGCCGCAGCAGCGCTCCACCACCGCTCCACCCGCTCTGGACTCGGCCAGCTCCGCGATGGTGAGGTGAGTCGTCGGCACCAGAGCCCCCGGTCTTCCTGTTGGAGGCTGCTCCTCGTTGCAGCCCCAACGACAACGGAGACCCGACAAAGAAAAGGCCGGGTCTCCTGTGCAGGGAGAGATTTAAAAGTTACCCCCTCCCTCCCACGCCACCCCACCCCACCACACACATACCCCAACAAAAAATAACAAAAACTACATAAAAACATAGACAAAAAATATTAAAAACGCAGACGGGCTGCAGCGGCCGCTGCTGACGATAGTCGCGCCGCCTTCCCGAGTTATTCACGAATTCTCCTGAGTTTTCAAACTCGCAGAATGTTCGTAACGAGTCCGTGGATATATCGTAGCGGCTCGTTATGCCAGCTGTAGGTACTCGGGGCATCGGGTAAGTCGGGACGTTTTTTCGGCCGGATGCAAAATGTCCACCAGTTTAAAAAAAATAGCCCCGAGTACCTATGGCTGGCATAACGAGCCGCCACGTTATATCCACGGACTTGTTACGAACATTCTGCGAGTTTGAAAACTCAGGAGAATTCATGAAGAACTCGGGAAAGTGGGACAGGCCCTTTACTCCAGCACGTTGTGTCTATCTGTTGCTTTAAAATAATTCTTTGTGTTCTGTTATCTTCAAATATTTTCAAATATCATAAGTCTCAAAGTTCTCTTTAATATGCCCTTCTTTGGACCAAAGCTGAGGTCTGACCCGAAACATTACCTATCCATTTTCTCCAGAGATGCTGCCTGACCTACTGTGTTACTCCAGCGTTTTTTGTTGTAAATCAGCATCTGCGGTTCCTTGTGTCTATCAGCCCGACATTGTGTTCCTGGTGCCATGAGAGTTGTGTCGATAATGATGAGAACCTTAATTGAAATGGCGGTATCAACACTGGGTCTTTACGCCAATGTGACTCATGGGGATAAATAAGAGCAGGCGAGGGCCAATGTTGGAGTAACTCAGCAGGTCAGGCAGCATTTCTGGAGGAAAAGGAATAGGTGACGTTTCGGGTTGAGCCTCTTCTTCAAACTGAAAGCAGAGGTTGGGGCAGGGCGGTGAGTGGGATGGGTGTAATAAACAGGACCAGTGACAGAGAGAGAGTCAAGAGTGTTTTATTGTCATGTGTTCCAGATAGAATAATGAAATTCTTACTTGATGCAGCACAACAGAATATGTAAACATAGAACACTGTAGACAATATGATAAACTTGAGCAGAACTTGCTAGATGCAGGAAGATTGTTCCCGATGTTGAGGAAGTCCAGGACAAGGGGTCACAGTTTAAGGATAAAGGGGAAATCTTTTAGGACCGAGATGAGAAAAACATTTTTCACACAGAGAGTGGTGAATCACTGGAACTCTCTACCACAGAAGGTAGTTGATGCCAGTTCACTGGCTATATTTAAGAGGGAGTTGGATGTGGCCCTTGTGGCTAATGGGATCAGGGGGTATGGAGAGAAGGCAGGTACAGGATACTGAGTTGGATGATCAGCCATGATCATATTGAATCAGGCTCGATGGGCTGAATGGCCTACTCCTGCAATTAGTTTCTATGTTTTCTATGTCTAACTCTTGTCAGAGATAGGAGGAGAACGTCTTCAAAGTCGACATTTCTTGAGAAGATTTTCGCAGTGGAGCAAACAATGTGTGGCCAGGAACTGGATCTGACATTGAATAAGATCCATGGCTGATCTTCTGCCTCTATGCTAATTTTCTTGACCCATATCCATATCCCTATTTTCCTCAAAAATCCAGAAGTCTATTAGTCTCAGTTTGAATGAAATAAATGACTGGCTCTCCAGCAGGAAAATTCCCAAAGATTTTTCACTTCCTTATTACTTGTTCATTTTGAGACCATGACCCAGTTCTCTGGACCCTTCGGCCAGGATTAACAGCCTTTCCCTGCTCTCTCTACATTACCTGCCCCTCTACCTATTTCCATATCATCCACAAACTTTGCCACGAAGCCTTCAATCCCCTCATCCAAATGTAGTGATAAAATGGCTCTACATAATTTAGTAATCCACCTTGAATCTTATATTGAAATCCTCTCGCTATATGATCAATGTACATTTACCATCATTGCTGATTTTAGACCCACCAAAGAGTTCCAGTTAGGACTCTACTTAATAGACTCTATTTGACTGGACAGGGTTGTCGGCGTGGTATAGAGATTGGTCGTCTCTGAGAGAGACTCGGAAGAGTAAAAGCCCTGTCCCACTGTACGAGTTCATTCAAAGAGTTCTCCCAAGTTTGCCCTGATTCGAACTGGGAGATTTACGGTAATGGCCGCTCGTCGGTACTCGGGGCTCTCGTGGACATTTTTCAACATGTTGAAAAATCTTCACGCGTATTCCCGAGCTTACCGCGTTTCCCGAGTACCTGCCGTTAGTGTTACGAGCCGCTAAGAGACGTCCCCGAGCTCCGACATACCCGCTACGTACATTCCACGTGATTACCACGAGTTTGATTTTTTTTTAAAACTCGGGAGAGCACTTGAATGAACTTGTACAGTGGGACAGGGCCATAACAGTTTTTTGAGTGGCGAGCTTCAGGTACTGTCACCGATAGCAAAATAATTTGCCCCATTACTCCAAGGAGCAGTTAATTCACCCTTTCTCAAGTAGGTGGAGGCAAGTCTGTGATTTGCACCTTTTGAAATCTGCATATATTATGGAAAAGTCTAGAAAAGAGTTTACTTAAAAAAAATCTCTGCTTGAGTGTGGCCCGGTGGCGCAGCGGTAGAGTTGCTGCCTCACTGCGCCAGAGACCCGGTTGCATCTTGACTACGGGTCCTGTCTGTACGAAGTTTGTACGTTCTCCCTGTGACTGAGTGAGTTTTAGTTTAGAGATGCAGCGCGGAAACAGGCCCTTTGCCCCACTGGGTCCGCCCCGGCCAGCGATCCTCATACATTAACACTATCCTTTTTTTTTTTAGTGTATGAGGTGATCGCTGGACATGGTTGGCTGAAGGGTCTGTTTCCGCTGTATCTCTACAGTCAGAGAGGGTGGTGAATCTCTGGAACTCTCTGCCACAGAGGTGGTTGACATAAGTCAGTTACAGAGGCCAGTTCATTGGCTATATTTAAGAGGGAGTTGTTTGTGAGATGTGGCCCTTGTGGCTAAGGGGATCAGGGGGTATGGAGAGAAGGCAGGTACAGGATACTGAGTTGGATGATCAGCCATGATCATATTGAATGGCGGTGCAGGCTCGAAGGGCCGAATGGCCTACTACTCCTGCACCTATTTTCTATGTTTCTATGTTTCTATGGTCCTTTATGTTTAGTAGTGTGGGAGGAAGCCGAAAATCTCGGAGAAAACCATGCGGTCAAAGGTCTTTATTGTCTCGTGTACCAATTACGGCTTCGCGATATGCAAATTACCGTACAGCCATACAAGGGAAAAAAAAGCAACATGACGCACAACTACGTAAAAGTTAACATAAACATCCACCACAGCGGATTCCCCACATTCCTCACTGTGATGGAAGGCAAAGGTGTCCACACTTCTCTCTTTATTCTCCCGCGGTTGGGGCAGTCGAACCATCCGTCAGGGTGATTGAAGCTCCCGCAGTCTGCGGTCAAAGCTTCTGTGGCTTGGAGTTTCCGAAGTCGGTCTCTGACCGGAGACCGCGAGCTCCGTGATGTTAAGTCCGCGATGTTAAAGTCCCGTAGGCGCGCGCGGTGGAGCTCTTAAAAAATCGGTCTCCAGCAAAGACCGCCAACTCCTCGATGTTAGGCCGCAGTGCGGACGGAGATATAATAAAGGGGGAAAAAATCGCATCTCCGTCGAGGTTTCCCCAACATGGGGAGAACGTACAAACTCCGTGCAGACAGCACTCGTGATCAATATTGAACCCTCGTCTCTCACACTGTAAGGCAGCAACTCCACTGCTGTGCCCGCAAATGTTTCCCTTGACGTCCCTGTTCTTTTAATGAATCCAAATTCACCAGTTATTAACGTGGTCCAAATTCCTTGAATGATTTGCTCATTATTTTTGGCCTCCCCAGCTGCTGGTTACTCAGCCCCCCACAGCTGCCTGCTCAGGCAGCTTCACAAGTGTTCTCTCCTGTCTCTTTCGTGCATCACTCAGAGATCTGGGAATTGTAGAAGACTTCACATATGGCCTCCCGTCAATCAACAAATCCGGAGGACACGGAACCAAAATTCCAAAGTTAATTTCTAAGTTATGGTCAGCACGGTGGCGCAGCGGTAGACAGAGACCCGGGTTCGATCCTGATTACGGGTGCTTGTTTGTACCTTCTCCCCGTGACGTGTGTGGGTTTTCTCCGCGATCTTCGGCTCCAAAGACGTACAGGTTTATAGGTTAATTGGCTTGGTGTAAAATGTGTAAACAATTGTCCATGGTGTGTGTGTAGTGTTCATTTTTGCGGATCGTTGGTCGGTGGGCCGAATGGCCCGTTTCCTCGCCGATTCGCTAAATTCTTCAGAGTTTAGTTTGTTGTATACAAGACCTCTCGAAATAAATGCTAGCATTGCGTTTGCTTTCTTTGCTACCGATTCGACTTGCAGATTAACCTTTTTGTGGAATCCTGCACTAGCACTCCCAAATCCCATTGCACCTCCGATTTCTGGATTCTCTCCCCATTTAGAAAATAGTCTACGCCTTTATTCCTACGATCAAAATGCACGACTCAACACTTTGCTGCACTATATTCCATCTGCCACTTCTCTGCCTGCTTTCCCAACCTATCCAAGTCCATGGATGGGGGGGGGGGCAGAACATAAAAGTCCAGCAAGTGATGGGTGAATGCAGGTAGGAGGATTGGCAGATGGTAGGATGAAAAGACCAAAATAGAGTCACATAGAGTAATACAGCGTGGAAACAGGCACTTCGGCCCAACTTGCCCACATCGGCCAACATGTCCCAGCTACACTAGTCCCACCTGCCTGTGTTTGGTTCATGTCCCTCAAAACGTGTCCTATTCATGTACCTGTCCAGCAGTTTCTTAAATATCGTGATAGTTCCTGTCTCAACTACCTCCTCTGGCAGCTTGTCCCATACACCCGTACAAACTTCAAGTAAAACACACAAGAGAAAATATCAAGAGTGTTTAGTTGTCACATGTACCGACAATGAAATTCTTGCAGCAGCTTAAACGGATCTTAAAAGGAAAGAACACTCAGATATATATATAAGACAATCAATCGTTATAAATATATAATAATCAGAAATACAGTAAATTAATAACCGTAATAGTGCAAAAACCGAAGTCCGTAGTGCAACCAAAGACGCAGTCGATATGAGGTGATAATTGCTGAGGTTAGTGTTGTGCCTAATGGTTGCGGTGACGAAGCTGTTCCTGAACCAACAGGTCATGGTTTCTGGGCTCATGTGCCGCCTTCCTGATGAGAGCGTGGCCAGGCTGGCATGGGCCTTTGATATTAGTTGGTACACAAAAATGCTGGAGAAACTCAGCGGGTGCAGCAGCATCTATGGAGCGAAGGAAATAGGTGACGTTTCGGGCTGAAACCCTTCTTCAGACTGATAGGGGGTGGGGGGGGGGGGGGGGAAGAAAGGAAAAAGGGAGGAGGACGGGGGGAGGAGGAGGAGCCTGAGGGCGGGAGGATGGGAGGAGACAGCAAGGGCTAGCAAAATTGGGAGAATTCAATGTTCATGCCTGCCGGGCGCAGGCTACCCAGGTGGAATATGAGGTGCTGTTCCTCCAATTTCCGGAGTTCCATTTTCCAAGTTCCAATATCGGTTGCCTTTTTGACAACGCCTCCTGTAGATCCGTAGTGTCCACCTAGGGATGCCAACTTTCGTGCTCCCAAAATAAGGGACAAATTCCCGACGACAATTAATTGACCGACTGGGAGCTGGACTGCACACAGCGGGCAGGCCAGCTGAGGGGTTTTGGCCCGGGCCACGCGATATCGTGGCCGTGAGAAAGAGGGATGGTGGTGTCGGCGGGAAGCGAAGGTCCCAATTCGGAATTGCATCATCCGTAATTTTTTGCATTTCAACTCGGCTTGGTTGGTCGACTGTACATGTCTGTTGTGCTGTTCCTTTACAGTGTGACTAATCGCCGCAGAAAATAATTGATAAAAATATTCCCCGCAGGTTTGTTGGTGGAGTTGACGACTGTTTGTGGGCCTGATAACTCCCTGACACAATGGCGTTTATGAAAGTTTATGGGCAAATTCGCATCCACAGCATACAGACCGGCACCACAAAATGGAGGGAGGGCAGCTTCGAAATCGTGGAGAAGGACAACAAAGCTCTTCTACTTGTTGTCTTCAAAGCTGGAGGTCCCACCAAAATATTCCAGGTACTTTTACACCTTAATATACCAGGGTTCACAATGCTGTTAATATAGAATGTGGTGGTCACGGTGGCGCAGCGGTAGTGTTTCTATGCAGCGCCGGAGACCCGGGTTCGATCCTGACTACGGGCGCTGTCTGTACGGAGTTTGCACGTTCTCCCCGTGACCCACGTGGGTTTTCTCCGAGATCTTCGGTTTCCTCCCACACTCCAAAGACGTGCAGGTTTGTAGGTTAATTGGCTTGGTGTAAATGTAAAAATTGTCCCTAGTGGGTGTAGGATAATGTTAATGTGCGGGGATCGCTGGTCGGCGCGGACCCGGTGGGCCGAAGGGCCTGTTTCCACGCTGTATCTGTAAACTAAACTAAACTAAAATATAGGACAGTGCAGCACAGGAATGGGTCCTTCCGCCCACAGTGTTTGTACCGAACATGATGCCAAGTTCAATTGATCTCGTATACCAGTACATGACCCACATCCCCCTGTTCCCTGCACGCACTATGCCTATATAAAAGCCTCTTTTTTTTTATTTTTTTATTTTTATTAGAAGTACGGTAAATTACAATACTACACAACACATATATCTTAAAACATTTTTTGTACCGCTTCATTTTTTTTTGAGCTTTAAGAAAAAGATAGAAGTAAAGAAAGTGCGCAAGACTCGTGAAGTGCAAGAGTGTTGGGAAAAGAAAGCCCCTTAGGAAAGAAGTTAGAGAAGGAAGTAAAGTGAGAAAGTAGACCCTAGAAAAGAAAGAAAAAGAAAATAGGAACAATCGCTCTATTATAACATTAAACTCCGCAGAAAGGGGACTACCAACCAAGTCTGTTTTTGTTGTTTTACCTCCCGTTACCAGGCCCTGATACCATTTATTTATTTATTTATTTTTTAAATTACTATTGCACCTCATACTTGTAATAGGTCCAGAAACATAGACCATGTCTTTTGGAATTGGTCTGCTTTACCTGCTAAAAGGAATCTCATCTCTTCCAGATGTAATGTTTCAAACATATTTGATATCCACATTTTTATTGTTGGTGTGGGCGCATTTTTCCAGAATTTAAGTATAAGCTTTTTTCCCATTATTAGCTCGTAATTAAATAAATTCTTCTGAAAAACGTTTAGTTCAGGGTTACCTTCCGATATTCCGAAGATAATCCATTCTGGTTTTGGTACCAGTTTTATTTTGATTAATTTTGAAAAAATATCAAATATTTCATACCAGAATTTTTGGATTTTTGTACAAAAAACAAAAGAGTGCGCTATGGTAGCTTCTTAAATGCCAGTATCGTATCTGCCTCCACCACCACCACCCCTGGCAGTGCATTCCACGCCCTCACCACTCACTGGGGGTATACTTTTTAAAAACAGCTTGCTCTGCACATCTGCAATAAACTTCCCCCTCTGGTCTTTAAGCAATGCCCTCCCACGTTGGTCATTTCCACCCTGGAAGGTTCGCCCTATCAATACCTCTCATAATTTTAAAAACATATCAAGCGGCTTGTACTCGCTAGGATTTAGAAGATTGAGGGGGGGATCTTATAGAAACGTACAAAATTCTTAAGGGGTTGGACAGGCTAGATGCAGGAAGATTGTTCCCGTTGTTGGGGAAGTCCAGAACAAGGGGTCACATTTTATGGATAAGGGGGAAATCTTTTAGGACCGACATGAGGAAAATATTTTTCACGCAGAGAGTGGTGAATCTCTGGAATTCTCTGCCACAGAAGGTAGTTGAGGCCAGTTCATTGGCTATATTTAAGAGGGAGTTAGATGTGGCCCTTGTGGCTAAAGGGATCAGGGGGTATGGAGAGAAGGCAGGTACAGGATACTGAGTTGGATGATCAGCCATGATCATATTGAATGGCGGTGCAGGCTCGAAAGGCCGAATGGCCTACTCCACCTATTTTCTATGTTTCTATCAAGTCTTCCCTCAGCCTTCGACAAACCCATCCCAAGTCTGCCCACCCTATCCCCGAAGATGAAACCTTCTAATCCAGGCAGCATCCCGATAAACCTCGATAATAGATAATCCCGGTAATAGAGAACGTAAAAAATTGGTACAGACAGCACCCATAGTCAGGATCGAACCCGGGTCTCCGGCGCTGCATTTGCTGTAAGGCAACAACTCCACAGCTGCGCCACCATGCCGCTTGATAGGTTTCAGCTGATGGGAAAGGATTTAATAGCATCTGAGTGGCAACGTTTTCACACAAAGGGTGGTGGGTGTATGGAAGGTGTTCAGTTCAGTTTATCGTCACATGTACCGAGGTACAGTGAAAAGCTTTTGTTGCGTGCTATCCAGTCAGCAGAAAGACGATATGTGATACAATCGAGCCATTTACAGCTGCCAGAGGAGGTAGTTGAGGCTGGGACTATCACAATGTTTATGACGGGTACACGGATGGGACAGATTTGGAGGGATATGGGCCAAATGCAGGCAGGTGGCACTAGTGTAGCTAGGACCTGTTGGCCGGTGTGGGCAAGTTGGGGCCCAAGGGCCATTTTCCATGCTGTATCACTCTACACTGCCCTGTCCATTACAGATACTGACCTTCCCACTATCAAAGGGGTCTCTAGGAAGCACAATCCTAGGAATTCACTAGAACCAACCTCTCTGGTTCTCACAGGTAGCCAGAAATGCTGGAGAAACTCAGCGGGTGAGGCAGCATCGAGACCCACCCATTCCTTCGCTCCACAGATGCTGCCTCACCCGCTGCGTTTCTCCAGCATTTTTGTCTGCCTTCGATTTTTCCAGCATCTGCAGTTCCTTCTTGAACACTCTGGTTCTCCCTGTCACTATTGGGAAGAAGATGCAGGAGCCTGGGGAACCATTATGTTCAGGTTCAAGACCAGCTTTCTCCCATCGACCAGTAGCCTCTTGAACCACCCTGCACAATCCTCCCACAGCACCAAGCACCCATGCACTTAGCATTCCAGTGGTTGCATTTTATGTCTTGGTTGGTGCCCCATCGTGGTCTAGTTTACATACAATGACTGATAATTCATTCTATATTCATTTGTTGTTGCAACTACTGCTCTGTAAGATTTTCACCGTTCCAGTTAATACCCGGTGCTTGTGACAAATTGCTGATCGAGCAAACATGGCTCCGTCCTGGGAGCAGAGTTGGATTCATGGGAGGTTGGTCTTGGAGGGGAGGATGCTCCTCAAACTGCGGAGCATCCTGGACAATACAGCTCACCCCCTCCGTGACCCACTGGTCAACCTGAGGAGCACCTTCAGCAACAGGAAATCTTTTAGGACCGAGATGAGGAAAACATTTTTCACACACAGAGTGGTGAATCTCTGGAATTCTCTGCCACAGAAGGTAGTTGAGGCCACAGTTCATTGGCTATATTTAAGAGGGAGTTAGATGTGGCCTTGTGGCTAAAGGAATCAGAGGGTATGGAGAGAAGGCAGGTACAGGATACCGAGTTGGATGATCAACCATGATCATATTGAATGGCGGTGCAGGCTCGAAGGGCTGAATGGCCTACTCCTGCACCTATTTTCTATGTCTAAACACACGCACACCTCCACATTTAGGGACAGTTTCTTGCCCGAGTAATCGGGCAACTGAACCATCCTATCACCAAGCCATCCTATCACCAGCACCGCCATTCAATGTGATCATGGTTGATCATCCACAATCAGTACCCCGTTCCTACCTTCCCCCCATATCCCCTGACTCCGCTATCTTTAAGAGCCCTATCTATCTCTCTCTTGAAAGTATCCAGAGAACCGAGGCAGATAATTCCACAGACTCACAACTCTCTGTGGGGGAAAATGTGTTTCCTCATCTTCGTTCTAAATGGCTTACCCCTTATTCTTAAACTGTGGCCCCTGGCTCGGGGGTATGGAGAGAAGGCAGGTACAGGATACTGAGTTGGATGATCAGCCATGATCATATTGAATGGTGGTGCAGGCTCGAAGGGCTGAATGGCCTACTCCTGCACCTATTTTCTATGGTTCTGGACTCCCCAACATCGGGAACACGTTTCCTGCCTCTAGCGTGTCCAACCCCTTAATAATCTTATATGTTTCAATAAGATACCCTCTCATCCTTCCAAACTCCAGCGTATACAAGCCTGAGGACCTGTGGTGGTCCTGACCTCCCACCTACCTCATTGAACACCCTCGGACTATCTTTAATTGGACTTTACTGGGCTTTATCCTGCATCTGTACACTGTGTAGTCTTTCCGCTGACTAGATAGGCCGCAACAAAAAAGCTTTTCTCTGTACCTCGGTCCCATGTTACAGTAAACTAAACTAAAATGTTAACTCTGGAACTGATGAGCTACAATGCTGTGAACTATGTTACACTCTGCATCTTCTCCTCTGCTCTACCTATTGTACTTGAGTTAGACTTGTTTGTATTGATGTGTAGTGTTATCTGGTCTGTTTGGGTTGCATGTTAAACAAAGCTTTTCCGTGTACTTGGGTACACGCGACTGTCATAGGCCTTGAACAAAGTGTTACTTTGGGCCACGATTCTGTGAATGGCGTAACTCAGCGTGGACGGCAGTGTCTGACTTTCCTTCTCCTCCCACCCCCCCCTCCCTGCTGTGACCAGCTCAGCCGCAACGTGAAGGTGGTGCAAGTCAGCCCCTCGACCAAGCTGCGGAGCCGGCTGTTGGTGACTCTGCAGGACAAGAGCAGCCTGATTATTGACCAGGCTCCCAGCCACGATGCTCTGCTGCTGAAGGAATACTTGGAGGAGCTGAACCCCACCCGTGAGTGCTGTGTTCGTAGAAACTGAAAACTTGGTGCAGGGGTCGGCCCTTGGAGCAAGCACTGCCATTCAAGAGAGAGCTAGATAGCGCTCTTAAAGATAGCGCAGGGGATATGGGGAGAAGGTAGGAACGGGGTACTGAT
Source organism: Leucoraja erinaceus (assembly GCF_028641065.1). NCBI lineage: Eukaryota > Metazoa > Chordata > Chondrichthyes > Rajiformes > Rajidae > Leucoraja > Leucoraja erinaceus. Next base: position 44,668 of record NW_026576502.1, on the reverse strand, counting down.
TGGGGATGATCAGCCATGATCATATTGAATGGCGGCGTTGGCTCAAAGGGCCAAATGGCCTATTGTCTATTGTCAATATAATCATGGCTGATCATGACTTCAGAATTAAGGGACAGAAGTTTGGGGGTAATATGAGGGGGAACTTCTTTACGCAGAGAGTGGTAGCGGTGTGGAATGAGCTTCCAGTGGAAGTGGTGGAGGCAGGTTCATTGGTATCATTTAAAAATAAATTGGATAGGCATATGGATGAGAAGAGAATGGAGGGTTATGGTATGAGTGCAGGCAGGTGGGACTAAGTGGAAAAAAATTTGTTCAGCACGGACTTGTAGGGCCGAGATGGCCTGTTTCCGTGCTGTTATTGTTATATGGTTATATGATCATCCAAAATCAGTACCCTGTTCCTGCTTTCTTGCCATATCCCTTGATTCCGTTAGCCCTAAGAGCTAAATCTAACTCTCTCTTGGAAAACATCCAGTGAATTGGCCTCCACTGCCTCCTGTGGCAGAGAATTCCACAGATTCACAACTTTCTGGGTAGAAAACGTTTTTCCTCGTCTCAGTCCTAAATGGCCTACCCCTTATTCTTAAACTGTGAGCCCTGGTTCTGAACATCGGGAACATTTTTTCTGCACCTAGCCTGACCAATCCTTTTAAGAGTTTTATATTTCTTTAAGATATCCTTTCATCCTTCTAAATTCCTGCGTATTGTCTTTCCGCTAACTGGTTAGCACGCAACAAAAACTTTTTGCTGTACCTCGGTTCAAAATGTAACCTGTTATCTGTCGGTGCCATGGGCACAGGGATCAGACAATAGACAATAGGTGCAGGAGTAGAGGCCATTCGGCCCTTCAAACCAGCATCTCCATTCAATGTGATCATGGCTGATCATCCACATTCACTACCCCGTTCCTGCCTTCTCCCCATATCCCCTGTCTTCGCTATCTTCAAGAGCCCTATCTAGCTCTCTCTTGACAGCATATAGATAATTGGTCTCCACTGCCTCTGAGGCAGAGAATTCCACAGACTCACCACTCTCTGTGGGGGGAAAAGTGTTTCTTTGTCTCAGTTCTAAATGGCTTACCCCTTATTCTTAAACTGTGGCCCCCGGTTCTGGCCTCCCCCAACATCGGGACCATGTTTCCTGCCTCTAGCGTGTCCAGACTCTTAATGATCTGATATGTTTCAATAAGATACCTCTCAACCTCCTAAATTGCAGAAATTCCTAAATTGTACCTGCCGGGGCTCTGAGCGCCCAGTGAATCCTATCTCTTCCCCCCCCACCGCACCCATGGTTAAATCTGGAGGGGGTGGGTGGGTGGTGTTGTTGCCGGGACCGCTGGGGGTCCACAGCCCCCTCCTCACCAGGTGGGGGGGGGAGACGGTTTAGTCGCCGACTATCCGACCATGGAGCAGGTAGCACGGGATTACATGATACCCGTGGCGGGGGGGAACTCCCCCGAACCTGACCTTTGAAACCTTTAAATATCTTTTGGAAATGGAGGTAAATTACTTTGTCCCTGTCGGCTCTGAAACTCTTTAACAAAAAAAAAATGTTTAATCAGCAAGATTAATAAAGGTTTCCCTTTTGAAATTTATATATGGTATTTGTTGTAATAGTTTAGACTTTGAGGTGTCTTCTACTTAGTACAGTTTCAATTACTTCATTCCAACTTGTTTTCCGGATCTTGGAGATATGTTGTATCCCCCATTTAAAAATATTGGCATAAAAGCTTAGCTATTTGTCAGCCCAGTGGCAATAAACTGTATTGCAATGATTCATGTTTAAGAAACAACTGCAGTTGCTGGAAAAATCGAAGGTCTACAAAAATGCTGGAGAAACTCAGTGGGTGAGGCAGCATCTATAGGGTGACGTTTCGGGTCGAGACCCTTCTTCAGACTGAAGAAGGATCTCGACCCGAAACGTCACCTATTCCTTCGCTCCATAGATGCTGCCTCACCCGCTGAGTTTCTCCAGCAGTTTTATCTACCTGCAATGATTCATGCATCTGTTATCGTTTTCACGGACAGGAAGACTTAGTTACAATCCATCTAGATGAGAAATGAGCTAGATTGTTATCCCATTGCAGACAGTGTGGTTTCCACCTTGGTGTCCAGTGAGTTATATTATTCCGTGCAACTGTTCTTACAATGTTTGAGCTCTGTCTGATGTACACGACTCCTTTTCAGGAGTAAAGACTCATCAAGGATCCAGCAACTTTGGGCCAAAGTTAGGAAACCGGGTGATGTCAAAGGAATCTCACCGTCAGCTGTCTAATATAGAGAATCAGGTGGGTGACTGTTGTCTGTACTGTGAGATGGCATGACTTTCAGGTGTTCTTCCAGCCTCTCAATCCAAGGCAGTGGGTGCTTTATAACTCCGTTCTCTACCTCTTACATTGGTCTTACATTTTTATTTAGCGAATGCAAAGTCCTTTAGCCAAGCAGTTGCCTCTTGATCTGCTGTATGAAGGGTGACAAGTCCTCCTTTGAGTCTTTGTTGAGGGCATGCTTCAATGATGTGTTGCATTGTTTGCTGCTCTCCACAAGCACACCGTGGGGTTGGACTGCTGCCCCATTTGTGAAGGCTGGCCAAGCAGGGGCCATGTCCAGTCCTGAATCTATTCAGCGTCGTCCACTGCTTCCTTGGGAGATTGGTGCCAGGGTGGGGTCTGACACCAGATGTTTATTTGGGACGTCCTTGGACTCCCATTCCTTTTTCCAAGCTGATTGGATGGTGAAATCAGCTGGTGGTGGGTTCTTCCAAATTGGTCGTCTAGATGGAAGTCGAGCAGTGGGTGGGTTGAAGATGTCCATGTGAATTGGCAGGTGAGGGGAGTTTTTGGTCTTTTGGAGCATCCTTTGAGTGAGGACTACTCGCCGGATGTGTGGAGGGGCTATGTTGGATAGGACAGGGAGCCAGGGGAGTGGTGTTGAGCGGATTGTTCCTGTGATGATCCTCATTGTTGAGTTCAATTGGGTGTCCACATGGTGTGTGTGGGATGACCTGGACCAAACAGGGGCACAATATTCGGCTGAAGAAAATGCAAGGGCTAGTGCTGAAACGCGCAGTGTGGGGGCTGCTGCCCCCCACTTTGAGCCAGCAAGCTTACTGAGGAGATTGTTTCTGGACTTCACCTTAGCTGCTGTTCTTTTGAGATGTTCCTTGAAGGATAGGGTCCTGTCAAGGGTCACTCCGAGGTAGGTTGGAGTGGGGGCATACTTCAGTTTGGTCCTGCTCAGATAGATGTTTGGTTCTCTTGTGGCTTCTGCATTATGGAGGTGGAACACACTGGAGAACGTCTTACATTAAACATGGAACATTACAGCACAGGAATAGGGGGTAAGGGGTTTAGAACGGAGATGAGAAAACACTCTTTCACACAGATTTGTGAGCATGTGGAATTCTCTGCCTCCGAGGGCCGGCGGAGGCTGGTTCTCTGGATACTTTCAAGAGAGCTCTTGAAGATAGTGGAGTCAGGGGATATGGGGAGAAGGCAGGAACAGGGTACTGATTGGGGATGATCAGCCATGATCACATTGAATGGTGGTGCTGGCTCGACGGGCCGAATGGCCTACTCCTGCACCTATTGTCCATTGAATGGGCTTGTTGGCCCACATTATTAGTGTTGAACGTTATAGCAACTTAAGCGAGTGTCAGGGGTTATGGGGAGAAGACAGGTGAATGGGCTTAGGAGGGAGAGATGTGCCATGATTGAATGGCGGAGCAAACATGATGGGGCGAATTCTGCTCCTGTCACTTATGAACTGATCCCCCGTAGAAATAAAGAACAGCAGATGCTGGTTTATGCCAAAGATAGATACAAAGTACTGGAATAACTCAGTGGGCCAGGCATCGTCTCTGGAGAAAAAGGATGGGTGACAATTCGGGTAGGAACCTTCAGACTGAAGGGGAGAGAAGCTGGAGGGCGGGTTCAGCCACAAATAACCTTGGGCAGGGTGTTGCGTGGTAGGGCTGTGGGAAACCAAGGAGAGAACTGTAGAAATGGTAAAACGTTTACCAAGTGGAGAACTTTGGAACATCTACTCGTACATGATCCACATCTCTCTGCCCAGCATTCCCAGGTGTCTATTTCAAACCCTCTTAAACGCCACTATCGTATCTGTCTCCACCACTACCCATGAGTGGGTCAAGGAAAGAGCATTCACGTCGCGGCTCTGTTTCCACCAATCTTTCCACCTCCACGCAGAAGCGCAAGACACCATTGTATGCAGATGCAGAGAAGACTCGATCTTCTTATCGAGTCCACATACAGGATTAGAAGTTTTCAAGAAGGAACTGCAGATGCTGGAAAATCGAAGGTACACAAAATTGCTGGAGAAACTCAGCGGGTGCAGCAGCATCTATGGAGCAAGGTTTCGGCCCGAAACATCGCCTATTTCCTTCGCTCCATAGATGCTGCTGCACCCGCTGAGTTTCTCCAGCAATTTTGTGTACCCAGGATTAGAAGTTGTTCAGCCAGAGCTGGACACACGTCTCGGCATCTGCACAATGGTGTCTGTCTTGTCGCTTCTTGTGTGTGGTGGTGGAAAGATGGATGGAAACGGGGCCGCGACGTGAACGCTCACTCCTTGACCCCTGTGGACTCGATAAGAAGAAGACAATACGTTCCCGGCCCACATCACTCTGAAACCTTGCCCCGCACATCTCCATTAATATTTTCCCCTCGCACCTTCTAGCTGTGATCTCCAGTGTTGGACATTTCTACTCTGGGAAAGGTTCAGACTGTCAGCCCTATCAATGTCTGTTATGTTTTTTATATACTCCTGCTGTCTCCCCTCAATCTCTGCTCCAATGTATACAGTCCAAGTGCACCCCACTTCTCCTTACAGCTGAAACCCTCTAATAGAGGCAATACGTTCAGCAGAGATATTGTGGGCCGAAGGGGCCCGTTTTTGTACTCTTACTGTTCTGTGAGATGAAGACTTGTGAATACTGGAATCTACTATTCGCCCCTTAGAGATGCTTGCAAATGAAACGAGGAACTGCAGATGATGGTTTACATTTTAAAAGGCACAAAGTGCTGGAGCAACTCAGCGGGTCAGGCAGCATCTGTGGAGAACATTGATAGGTGACGTTTCACAGAGTGCTGGAGTAACTCAGCGGGTCAGGCAGCATCTGTGGAGAACATGGATAGGTGACGTTTCACAGATTGCTGGAGTAACTCAGCGGGTCAGGCAGCATCTGTGGAGAACATGGATAGGTGACGTTTCACAGAGTGCTGGAGTAACTCAGCGGGTCAGGCAGCATCTGTGGAGAATATGGATAGGTGACGTTTCACAGAGTGCTGGAGTAACTCAGCGGGTCAGGCAGCATCTGTGGAGAACATGGATAGGTGACGTGTCAGGTCCCTCAGGGACCAAATGACCTGCTCCATAATAGGATCCCGACCTGACACGTCACCTATCCATGTTCTCCACAGATACTACCTGACCCGCTGAGTTACTCCAGGCTAGGACTCTTTTACTTGGAGCGTAGAAGGCTGAGGCGTGATCTTGTAGAGGTGTGTAAAATCATGAGAGGAATAGATAAGGTAAATGCGCAGTCTTTTACCCCGGATGGGGGAATCAAGTACCGGATGACATGGATTTATGGCGCGGGGACCTGAGGGGCAATGTTTTTACACAATGTGTTGAAGGTAATTGGAACGAGCTGCTGAAGGCGTTAGTTGAGGCAGGTACTATCACAGCGTTTAAAAAACATTTGGACTGCTACATGGATGGGATAGGGATATGGGCCAAATGCAGGCAGGTGGAGCGTGGTGTCGTTGGCCTGGATAGAGTGGATGTGGAGAGGATGTTTACGCTAGTGGGAGGTTAGGACCAGAGGGCACAGCCTCAGAATGAAAGGACGTTCCTTTAGGCCGGAGATGAGGAATTTCTTTAGTCAGAGGATAATGAATCTGGAATTAATTGCCATAGAAGGCAGTGGAGGCCAAGCCAAATATAGATTTAAGGCAGAGATGGACAGATTTTTGATTAGCACGTGGGGGCCAAGGGTTACGGGGGGGAAGGCAGGAGAATGGGGTTAAGTGGGAGAGATAGATCAACCATGATTGAATGGCGGATAGACTTGATGGGCCGAGTGGCCTAATTCTGCTCTTGGAACTTATGAATGAATGTAGTTGGTCAGCACGGGCAAGTTGTGCCTCATGGCCTTTATTCACGGTGTTGTTCCTGCATTTGTCGATTGTGCTTTCTTCCTCGAAACTCATGTTTGTGGTTCACAATGATTCTTCCAGACACCGGGTCGACGGGACGAGACTCCAAACCGGAAAACCACCAGTACCCCCGGTCGATCAAGTCTTCAACATGGCTCTCGAGCTCTACAAGCAAGCAGCGCCCCAGGCAGCAGGATGGGGACCGCTCCTCACACGCTGCCCAGAGCAGTCAAGTCGGAGAACCGGTCAGCAGTTTGTTTTTTTGTCTAGTTTAGAGATACGGTGTGGAGACGGGGCCCTTCGGCCCACTGAGTCCGTAATGACCAGCGATCCACACACATTAACGTTATCCTAACGCAATCAGCAGCAGCAGGAACTAATTGGATTTTTCTCAGTAATGTAGGATTTCTCAGAACCACAGGAATCTTGCTCAGTCATAGAAACAGTTACCACATTAGGTGCAGGAGTAGGCATGGGGCCCTTCGAGCAAAAAAGTTATTCACAAATCTGGCTGAAACAGTAAAAAGTGTCCTGTACCTGACATTAAAACCCCCCTGAAACCCTTAGCCACAAGGGCCACATCTAACTCCCTCTTAAATATAGTGAATGAACTAGCCTCAACTAGGGAGGATTTAAAGATGGACAGTGAAGGGGCCTATCTGATCTGCAGCGGCAAGGTGTTCCAGAGTGCAGGAGTAGGCCATTTGGCCCTTCGAGCCAGCACCGCCATTCAATGTGATCATGGCTGATCATCCCCAATCAGTACCCCGTTCCTGCCTTCTCCCCATATCCCCTGACTCCGCTATTTTTAAGAGCCCTATCGAGCTCTCTCTTGAAAGCAATGGTAAACTTGCATATGAATCCTGTGAAATCTGACATGTAACATTTGCCCAATGCAGCAGCTTCTAAAATCAAGACTCTTATGCCAGCTGGCAATTTGCTGCATGTAGTTCCTGGCATCTTCCTTCTGAGCATTTGACGGAGAATCAGCAGAATGTTATCGGGACTCCAGAACATAGATTAGCGGTTGTGAGCTTGAAGGTTATTGGATCAGGTTGGGAGAAACATCTTCAGTTTGAGAAGCCTGGAACAAGACGACAACCTCTTGATCAGAGACGGGCCATTCAGGAATGGCCCACTGTTCTCAAGCCATTCGCAGTTGATTTTATTTTTTAATTTCTGATTCGCCTCCAAATGTTGTGTGTATGTATCATAGGTAGACAAAAGTGCTGAAGAAACTCAGCGGGTGAGGCAGCATCTATGGAGCGAAGGAATAGGTGATGTTGCGGGTCGAGACCCTTCTTCAGACTGGTGTGGGGGTGGGAAAAAGAAAGGAAGAGGCAGAGACAGTGTGGGCTGAGGGAGAGCTGGGAAGGGGAGGGGAAGGAGGGAGAAAGCAGGGACTACCTGAAATTGGAGAAGTCAATGTTCATACCGCTGGGGTGTAAACTATCCAAGTGAAATATGAGGTGCTGCTCCTCCAATATGCGATGGGACTTTACCACTGGGGTGTAAACTGCCCAAGCGAAATATGTGTATGTGCCATCGTCATTAACATCTCTGGTTTATTTATCCTGTCACTATTGTTATTAAAGGAGTGAGAAGAGAAAGAGGATGCTTTCCCCAGACCTGGAGCTGACTGAAGATTATCCCAAAGAGAACGATTCTTCCAGGTTAGTGTTGAACAAAGAACTGCAGACGCTGCAAAAATCGAAGGTAGACAAAAATGCTGGAGAAACTCAGCGGGTGAGGCAGCATCTATGGAGCAAAGGAATAGGTGATGTTTCGGGTCGAGACCCTTCTTCAGACCGTTCTTCCGGTTAGTATCAGCGGAAACTCTGGAGGTATGTGGACATGCAAGGAATAGGGTGGATGCACAGAGTCTTTTAACCAGTTTAGTTTAGAGATACAGCACAGAAACAGGGCCTTTCGGCCCACTGTGTCTGAGCTGACCAGCGATCCCCGCACACTAGCACGAGGGACAATTTGCAATTTTACCGAAGCCAAATTAACCTACAAAGCTGCTGGTCTTTGGGGTGTGGGAAGAAACCGGAGCAGCCGGAGAAAACCCACGCAGGTCACAGGGAGAACGTACAAACTCCGTACAGACAGCACCCGTAATCAGGTAGAGTTGCTGCTGTAGAGGTGATCATTGGTCGGCCGAAGGGTTTGATTCCACGCTGTACTTCTAACTAAAACTAACGAGACTGGAATGGGACTGAGTTTGAGCCAAATGCATTGAGATTGTTTTAGACTGGCTGGTAAAGGGCTAGAGGGAAAGGAAGTGAGTCGAGAGAGGACTGGAACACAAACACAGGGATGTAATGCTGAGGCTCTATAAGGCTCTGGTCAGGCCACATTTGGAGTATTGTGAACAGTTTTGGGCCCCACATCTGAGGAAGGATATGCTGACTCTGGAGAGGGTCCAGAGTAGGTTTACAAGAATGATCCCAGGAATGAGTGGGTTAACATATGATGAGCGTTTGACGGCACTGGGCCTGTACTCGCTGGAGTTTAGAAGAATGAGGGGGGGACCTCATTTAAACATACCGAATAGAGAAAGGCCCAGATAGAGTGGATGTGGAGAGGATGTTTCCACTAGTGGGAGAGTCTTGGACCAGAGGTCACAGCCTCAGAATTAAAGGATGTTCCTTTAGGAAGGAGATGAGGAGGAATTTCGTTAGTCAGATGGTGGTGAATCTGTGGAATTCTTTGCCACGGACGGCTGTGGAGGTCACAAGTCAATGGATACATTTAAGGCAGAGATAGATAGATTGTTGATTAGTACTGGTGTCGGGGGTTATGGGGAGAAGGCAGGAGAGTGGGGTTGAGAGGGAAAGATAGATCAGCCATGATTGAATGGCGGAGTAGACTTCATGGGCTGAATGGCCTAATCCTGCTCCGATCGCTTCTGAACTCAAAAGGTGGTAGATGATTGGCAGTAAGCAGTGTCCAAGGAGTAAATGCTTTGGGTGATTAGGAAGGACTAACGTGGGTATATTAAACATGGATTTTTTCACAGACCTAAATCTTCTATTCTAGCAATAACAAGGCCACAGGCGATTCTGCCCGTAAATTCCTGAGCAGCTGCCGTGACAAGCAAGTCAGCCTGAAGCAGGCTGAGGAGAACAGGAATTCTGGTAGGTTACTTCTTTACAAACGCATCTTGAAATTGGTCCATGACATCTTCATTGTGAGCTGTCCCATTTCTACCATTTCTAAGGGTGAGACAACCCCTTAAGGGGTTGGACAGACTAGATGCAGGAAGATTGTTCCCGATGTTGGGGAAGTCCAGGACAAGGGGTCACAGCTTAAGGATAAGGGGGAAATCCTTTAAAACCGAGATGAGAAGAACTTTTTTCACACAGAGAGTGGTGAATCTCTGGAACTCTCTGCCGCAGAGGGTAGTCGAGGCCAGTTCATTGGCTATATTTAAGAGGGAGTTAGATGTGGCCCTTGTGGCTAAGGGGATCAGAGGGAATGGCGAGAAGGCATGTACGGGATACTGAGTTGGATGATCAGCCATGATCATATTGAATGGCGGTGCAGGCTCGAAGGGCCGAATGGCCTGCTCCTGCACCTAATTTCTATGTTTCTATGACTGAGCAAGATTCCTGTGGTTCTGAGAAATCCTACATTACTGAGAAAAATTCAATCAGTTCCCGCTGCTGCTTATTGCTCAAGAAGTAAGTCCTGTCCCATTTACCCAATTTTTTTCGGAGACTTGCTGGCGCCCGTCATAGTCGCAGAACTTCGCCGAAAATTTTCAAAGTGTTGAAAATCCAGCGGCGGCCAGAAAAAGGTATGACTCTCTGGGCGGCTACTCCCGAGCAAACAGGCGTTACCCCCGCGACATGTCGCCCAAAGAGTCGTACCGTTTTCTGGTTGCCGCTGGATTTTCGGTGAACTGCTGCGACTGACAGCAAGTCGCCCAAAAACTCGCATATGTGGGACAGGCCCTGTAGGGCTAACTCAGGAAAAATAAAAGTAAAAAACATTCATGAAACATTTATACAGGTACATGGATTGGATAGGTGTAGAGAGATGGCCAAATGTAACTCAGCGGGTCAGGCAGCATCTCTGGAGAAAAGGAATAGGTGACGTTTTGGGTTGGAACACTTCGATAGAGGTGGAAACTGGAGTCGGGAACAAGCTAGATCAAATCGGAGCTGGCAACGGATGGCCTCGGGGAGGGTGGAGTCTATAATGGCCTCTTGTTGGTTTGGGGGGGGGGGGGGGTTGGGGGATTGCAACCCTCACGTGGTCCGCTCTGTTTCGACGAACGCAATCAACCCAGCGTGCACAATCAAATAGAACAAGTTGTCCTACAACTTTAGGCTGTGCACGCCATACACAAGAAGAAGAAGTTGCATGGGGAAGACGAAAGATACAAGTATGTGCCTCCGTTGACTTTAAACATTGACTCGTTCTCTACAGATGCTGCCTGACCAGCTGAACATTACCAACATTGTTCCTTTCTCTGTTCAAATAGATACTGTACTGATCATAAGCGATAGGAGCAGAATTAGGCCATTCAGCCCATCAATGCCATTCAATCATGGCAGATGTATCTTGCCCTCCTAACCCCATTCTCCTGCCTTCTCCCCACAACCCCTGGCACCCGTACTAATCAAGAATCTATCTCTGTCATAAAAATATCCATTGACTTGGCCTCCGCAGCCTTCTGTGGCAATGAGTTCCACAGATTCACCACTAAAGATGAATGAATGAATGAGTTTATTAGCCAAGTATTCACATACAAAGAATTTGCCTTGGTGCTCCACTCGCAAGTGACAACATGACATACAGTAAACAATTAAGAATAAAACATTAAACATAAATAATAAAACGTTACTGATTAAACATGTGAATTAAATAGAATACCAGAGCAAAAGGAGGCGACAGATTTTTGGTTATTGAGTGGAACTACTCCTCGTTGGGGGAAAAAAGGCTGTTTTTATGTCTAGCTGTGGCAGCTTTGACAGTCCAGAGTCGCCTTCCAGAGGGAAGTGATTCAAAGAGTTTGTGGCCAGGGTGAGAGGGGTCAGAGATGATCTTACCCGCTCACTTCCTGGCCCTTGCAGTGTACAGTTCATCAATGAAGGGAAGGTTGCAGCCAATAACCTTCTCAGCGGCAGGTACAGCAGGAAAGCGAATGGCATGTTGGCCTTCATAACAAGAGGAGTTGAGTATAGGAGCAAAGAGGTCCTTCTGCTGTTGTACAGGACCCTAGTGAGACCACACCTGGAATATTATGTGCAGTTTTGGTCTCCAAATTAGATGGACATTCTTGCTATTGAGCGAGTGCAGCGTAGGTTTACTACAAGCTTATTTCCCGGGATGGCGGGACTGTTATATGCTGAGAGAATGGAGCGGCTGGGCTTGTGTACTCTGGAATCTAGGATGATGAGGGATCTTATTGAAACGTATAAGATTATTAAGGGTTTGGACACACTAGAGGCAGGAAACATGTTCCGGATGTTGGGGGAGTCCAGAACCAGGGGCCACAGTTTAAGAATAAGGAGTAAGCCATTTAGAACGGAGACGGGGAAACACTTTTTCACCCAGAGAGTGGTGAGTCGGTGGAATTCTCTGCCTCCGATAGCAGTGGAGGCCGGTTCTCTGGATACTTCCAAAAGAGAGCTAGATAGGGCTCTTAAAGGTAGCAGAGTCGGGGGATATGGGGAGAAGGCAGGAACGGGATACTGATTGTGGATGATCAGCCATGATCACATTGAATGGCGGTGCTGGCTCAAAGGGCCGAATGGCCTACGCCTGCACCTATTGTCCATTGTCTAAAGATGACTGTGGAGTGGGGTTTGGGTTGGTTGTGGGGGGAGATGTTGAGAACACCTATTGTCTCCTCATAATGGTTTGCCATTCTTCAGATTCTAAAGCTGTAGTCCGTGTTGGAGGTGAAGAGCCAAACTCTGCACTTTAACACTTCTCCTACTCTTTGCAGGTGTGATGCCACTCCAGTCCTTTTATGGAACCAGATCATCTTCCAAGGATTATACCCCAGGGAACTCTTTTTTGGACAGGTGAGTCTTTAAGAAGGAACTGCAGATGCTGGAAAATCAAAGGTAGACAAAAATGCTGGAGAAACTCAGTAGGTGAGACGGCGTCTATGGAGCGAAGGAAATAGGCAACGTTTTGGGACAAAACGTTGCCTATTTCCTTCGCTCTATAGACGCTGCCTCACCCGCTGAGTTTCTCCAGCCTAGCTGCGAGGTTCTGCTACTTGCGTCCCATCTGCATTTCCCATTTTCCGCTTTGCTGTGTTGCCACTGGGTTTAGCGAAGCGGCTGTAGCCCTGGTCATAGAGTCATACAGTGTGGAATCAGGCTCTTCGGCCCATCTTGCCCACACCGTCCCATGTGTCCCATCTACACTAGTCTCACCTGCCTGCGTTTGGCCCATATCCCCCCCAAACATACCCTATCCATGTACCTATTTAAATGTTGTGATAGTACCTGCCTCAACTAACTTTTCCAGCAGCTCATTCCATATAGCCACCAAAAAAATAAAATTGCCCCTTGCGTTCCTATTAAATCTTTCTTCTCCCCCACCCCCTTCCCCCTTCCCCCCCCTCCCCCCTCTCACCCCTTCAACCTATGCCCTTGGGTTCTTGATTCTTTTACTCTGGTCAAAAGACTGTGAATTCACCCTATCTCATCCTCTCATGACCTTGCATAGCTTGGCAAGATCACCCCTCATTGAGGCCTCCTGCGCTCCAAGGAGAAAGTCCTTGCCTGCTCAACCTCTCCCTCCTTATAGCTCAGACCCTCAAGTTCCTGGCAACATCCTCGTAAATCTTTCCTGCTCATTAATCTTCTTTCCATGGGTAAAACTGCATTGCTAGTTTTCTGGATGCTAAATGTGTTTTATCTCGAGTCAAGTCAAGTCGCGTTTATTTGTCACATACACATACGAGATGTGCAGTGAAATGAAAGTGGCGAATGCTCGCAGACGTTTGTGCAAAAGACAAACAGCAAAACAACCAAACAAATTATAAACTCAATCATAACGCACATAATCTTTTACATAATAAATAATGGAAGGAAAAACGAATCTGAAGCTGTTGTCGATGAATAACCTGTAAATGCTAGTTTATACAAGAACCTGGCCACAAAGTGTGTGTGGTGGGCAAAATGTATAATGTCCGTGTTGGGCAGTTTTAGTTTAGTTTTCGAGATTCAGGGCAGAAACACTGGAAACACCGAATCAGTGCCGACTAGCGATCCCTATACACCGTACACCAACATGGTCCTGCACAGTCGGGACAATGTACAATCTTTACCAAAGCCAATTAACCTACAAACCCGTGTGTCTTTGGAATATGGGAGGAAACCGGAGCACCCAGTGAGAGCTTGTGGGGAGAACGTGCAAACTCCGTACAGACAGGGTCCCTAGTCGGGATGGAACCCGGGTTTCTGGCGCCGTGAGGCAGCAGCTCTGCCGCCTTGCTGCCCCGAAATGTCTGGTCCTCCACCGACAGCCTCCCAGGCTGTTTTCCTGCTCGTGTTTGTGACCATCACTTTCTACAGCAATGTGGTGACCATGGTCCTGAACCAGGGGCCACACAGTTTAAGAATAAGGGGTAAGCCGTTTAGAACTGAGACGAGGAAACACTTTTTCTCACAGAGAATTGCGAGTCTGTGGAATTCTCTGCCTCAGAGGGCAGTGGAGGCCGGTTCTCTGGATGCTTTCAAGAGAGAGTTAGATAGGGCTCTTAAAGATAGCAGAGTCAGGGGATATGGGGAGAAGGCAGGAACGGGGTACTGATTGGGGATGATCAGCCATGATCACATTGAATGGCAGTGCTGGCTCGAAGGGCCAAATGGCCTCTACTCCTGCACCTATTGTCTGTTGTCTAATGGTATTAGACCAAATCCTATCTCCATTGAAGTTTTATCTGAAATCGCAAAATTTGAGAGGTGATATCAACAACGCAACCATGGAAACCGATAAATAAACGTTAATCTGCATTTAAATTGTCCCTTAGAGAATTGAGAGTGTTTAATTGTCATATGTTATGTCAATGAAACAGTGAAATTCTTGCTTGCCGCTGCGTTACAGGCCAGAAATGCAATAACACACAGCTAAATCATATAATCATTAAAATACTATAAATAATAAGCATAATCCTAGGTAAGCGTAATAGTGCAAAAACCGAAGTCTGTAGTGCAACTAATGGGCCTGTCCCGCTTGGGCGATTTTTTGGGGCGACTGCCGCAAAATTTTCAACATGTTGAAAAGATTTTGGCGATAGTGGCAACAATTTATGCTGTTGTACGTTGATCGTAGGTGAATTCCATTAAAACTAGTCCCTGGCAGTCGCCTAAGTGGGACCGACTCATAAAAACACAGTCCATAGAAGGTCACAGTTGCTGACGTTAGTGTTGCCACCAGGTCAGAAATGATAGGAGAAGAATTAGGCCATTCGCCCCATCAAGATTGTTCCCGATGTTAGGGAAGTCCAGGACAAGGGGTCACAGCTTAAGGATAAGGGGGAAATCCTTTAAAACCGAGATGAGAAGAACTTTTTTCACACAGAGAGTGGTGAATCTCTGGAACTCTCTGCCACAGAGGGTAGTTGATGCCAGTTCATTGGCTATATTTAAGAGGGAGTTCGATGTGGCCCTTGTGGCTAAGGGGATCAGGGGGTATGGAGAGAAGGCAGGTACGGGATACTGAGTTGGATGATCAGCCATGATCATATTGAATGGTGGTGCAGGCTCGAAGGGCCGAATGGCCTACTCCTGCACCTAATTTCTATGTTTCTATCAAGGCTACTCCACCATTCAATCATGACTGATCTATCTCTCTCTCCTAGCCTCATTCTCCTGCCTTCTCCCCATAACCTCTGACACCTGTACTAATTAAGAATCTATGTATCTCTGTCACAAAAATATCCACTGACTTCACCTCCACAGCCGTCTGAGGCAAAGAATTCCGCAGATTCACTACCCTCTGACTAAAGAAATGTCTCCTCTTCTCCCTAAAGGAATGTCCTTTAATTCTGAGGCTGTGTCCTCTGGTCCTAGACTCTCCCACTAGTGGAAACATCCTCTCGACATCCACTCTATCCAGGCCTTTCATTATTCTGTGCGTCTCAATGAGGTGTGTCCCCCCCCCCCTCATTTTTCTAAACTCCAGCGAGTACAGGCCCAGTGCTGACAAAAGCTCATCATAGGTCAATCAACTAATTCCTCGGACCAGTGGGGGTGTGTCTCTCTCTCTCTCTGTCTCTCTCTCTCTGTGTCTCTCTCACTCTCTCTGTGTCTCCCTCTCACTCTCCCTCTCTCTGTGTCTGTGTTCTCGTCTATTACATTGTTCGCAGTGTACTATGTCTGCCGATTCTGTTGTGCTGTTGCGCTGCTGCAAGTAAGACTTTCATTGTTCTATCTGGGACACATAACACTAAAACATTGCTGACCCTGGTTAAAGATGTATGGCGGGGACAGTTATCTGGCACCAAAAACACATCTGAAGCATTTTTCCTGCATTTAGCCTATCCAATCCCTTAAGAGTTGTATATGTTTTGCTAAGAACATGGACGAGTTGGGCTGGAAGGCCCGTTTCCATGCTGCGTGACTGTGGTCTAGCACTGCCTCCATTCGATGCATTTGTCATGTGTGGAGGGGTGGGGAGATTGCAACCTTCACGTGGTCCCCCCTGTTTCGACGAATGCAATCAACCCGGCGTGCACAATCAAATAAGATCAAATAGAATAAGTTGTCCTTCAACTTTAGGCTGTGCACGTCATACGCAAGAAGAGGTCATGTGGAGGTGGTAGAGCCACAGACGGCTGTGGGGGAAAAGTCAATGAATATTTTAAAGGCAGAGGGACATATTCTTGGGTGTCAGGGATTATGGAGAGAAGGCAGGAGAATGGCGAATCTGTGGAACTCTCTGCCACAGAAGGTAGCTGAGGCCACAGTTTATTGGCTATATTTAAGAGGGAGTTAGATGTGGCCCTTGTGGCTAAAGGGATCAGGGGGTATGGAGAGAAGGCAGGTACGGGATACTGAGTTGGATGATCAGCCATGATCATATTGAATGGCAATGCAGGCTCGAAGGGCGGAATGGCCTACTCCTGCACCTATTGTCTATGTTTCCACGGATGGGGTTGAGAGGGAGAGATAGATCAGCCATGATTGAATGGCGGAGTAGACTTGATGGGCCGAATGGCCCAACTCTGCTCTTATAACTCATCAACTTGTGTAGAGGCTAGGATATCAAACTGGGGACCAGAAATATAAGACGAATCATCACAGAAATATTACTTAACATGCAATCCATATCCTGGACTAGTTAACGGCAAAAGGGTGCCCTTAACCTGAAGCTGGTTGAACAAGTGAGGAATAAATGAGCAAAGGAATCTTGGTTTGGTGGAAACAGGCTCTTTGGTTCACTGAGACCACGCCGACCTGCGACCCCCGTACATTAATACTATTCGATACACCTGGGGGCAATTTACAATTTTACCAAGCCAATTTGCCGACAGACCTGCACGTCTTTGGAGTGTGGGAGGAGACTGGAGCACCCGTAGAAAACTCAGGGGGAACGTACAAACGCTGTACAGACAGCACCGTAGTCGGGATTGAACCTGGGTCTCTGGCGCTGTGAGGCAGCAACTCTGCCGCTGCGCCAGATCAGATTCAGATTCAAACTTTATTGTCATATGGTATGGCGAATGGTATGTTAGCTTTCATAGCAAAAGGATTTGAGTATAGGAGCAGGGAGGTTCTACTGCAGTTGTACAGGGTCTTGGTGAGACCACACCTGGAGTATTGCGTACAGTTTTGATCTCCAAATCTGAGGAAGGACATTATTGCCATAGAGGGAGCGCAGAGAAAGTTCACCAGACTGATTCCTGGGATGTCAGGACTGTCTTATGAAGAAAGACTGGATAGACTTGGTTTATACTCTCTAGAATTTAGGAGATTGAGAGGGGATCTTATAGAAACTTACAAAATTCTTAAGGGGTTGGACAGGCTAGATGCAGGAAGATTGCTCCCGATGTTGGGGAAGTCCAGGACAAGAGGTCACAGCTTAAGGATAAGGGGGAAATCCTTTAAAACCGAGATGAGAAGAACTTTTTTCACACAGAGAGTGGTGAATCTCTGGAACTCTCTGCCGCTGAGGGTAGTCGAGGCCAGTTCATTGGCTATATTTAAGAGGGAGTTAGATGTGGCCCTTGTGGCTAAGGGGATCAGAGGGTATGGAGAGAAGGCAGGTACGGGATACTGAGTTGGATGATCAGCCATGATCGTATTGAATGGCGGTGCAGGCTCGAAGGGCCGAATGGCCTCTACTCCTGCACCTAATTTCTATGTCATTGTGCAGTGTACAAGTACAGAGTCAACAAAATGTTACCAAGCCAATTTGCTTGGCAAACCACCGCGCCGCCCTTGAATCATCTTGATAGTTAGAAATAAGAAAGGAATAAAGAGGTGTCATTGAAAAAAGATGAACATATACGCGGCACTGGGAATGAGATGTCTTCCTCTCCGTGCAGACTCTACGTATTTAATCTGTTTTCCATCGGCAGGTCTGGACACTCGGGTCAGGCCCCCTCGGCCAAGAGGAACCTGGGCTTTTTGCCTCAGCCCACGCCCCAGTCCGTCAAGAAGCTTCGTCCAAACCAAGATTACACGGGATGGAATAGACCCAGACCGCTCCACCCCACACAGCTCCCACAGCTGCTTCAGGGGTAAGCAGCCAGCCGGGCAGCTGCCTGGATCACCACAGGAGTCCGTCCGGGCCAAGCAGCATCTCTGGAGAAAAAGGATGGGTGGTGTTTCAGTGGAAGTCATTGTCACAGAGACAAATTCTTGATTAGAACGGGTGTCAAGGGTTGTGGGGAGAAGGCATTCGGTGAGTTTGCTTTTAGGCGGCACAGCCTTTCGGTTAGTTGGCTTTCAGACGTCCTGTCCTTTCGGTTCGTTGACGTTTCGGCTTTGTATGCTCTCGGTTGTTTGGCGTTTTGGTTTTGTTTCCATTCGGCTATTTGGCTTTGACTTCTTTGCTTCGACTTCTCGTCCTTGGACACCACGTCCACACACGGTGTCTAGAGTCTGATCCATGGGATTTGTCTGCTTTGGTCGACAGGTTTTCGAACCTCGGCAACACGTGCTACATGAATGCTATCCTGCAGTCCCTGTTCTCACTCCAGTCCCTGGCCATGGACCTACTGAAGCAAGGTATTCCCTGGAAGAAAATCCCAGCTAATGCGCTGCTGAAGTAAGTATTGCAAGTTAGTCATGAAGCAGGGAAGCAGGCCCTTCGGCCCAGCTCCTCCGTGCTAACCAAGATGCCATTAAGTTCTGCATTCATTTGTATCGTCTGAAGCATGAATTAAAATGTTAAAAGTTCACGGATTTGCCCAAACAATGGGCGGCGCAGCACAGCGCAGCGGTGGAGTTGCTACCTCACAGCGCCAGGTTCGATCCTGACTAACGGCGCAGTCCATATGGGGTTTGTATGTTCTCCCTGTGACTTACATGGATTTTCTCCAGTTTCATCCCACATTCCTAAGACGAACAGGTTTGTAGGTTAATCAGCTTGGTGTAAAATGTAAATTATCCCCAGTGTGTACGATAGCATTAGTGTACCAGGATTGCTCCTTGGTGCGGACTGGGGCTGTGTATACTCACTCCATCATGTCTATTCCAACATTCAATCATGGCTGATCTACCTCTCCCTCCTAACCCCATTCTCCTGCCTTCTCCCCATAACCCTTGACACCCGCACTAATCAAGAATCGTATCTGTCTCTGACTTAAAAATATCCATTGACTTGGCCTCCACAGCCGTCTGTGACAATAGACAACAGACAATAGGTGCAGGAGTAGAGGCCATTCAGCCCTTCGAGCCAGCACCGCCATTCACAGTGATCAAGGCTGATCATCCACATTCAGTACCCCGTTCCTGCCTTTTCCCCATATCCCCTGACTCCGCTATCTATAAGAGCCCTATCTAACTTGCTCTTGAAAGCATCCAGAGAATTGGCCTCCACAGATTCAACATCTTCTGACTAACTGTTAGGGTTCAAGACCAACAGTTTAGTTTAGAGATACAGTGCGGAGACAGGAAACAAGTATACGAACCCAAGCCAATCAACGTACCGAAGATCACAGAGAAAATCCATGCGGTCACGGTGAGAACATACAGACTCCACGCTGACAGCATCCATAGTCTGAATCGAACCCGGGTCTCTGGCGCTGTGAGGCGGCAACTCTACCCGTTGCACCACTGTTGTGGGGAGAGTGTAAACTGCTCAATTGTAATCGTGCATTGTCTTTCCGCCTACTGGTTAACACGCAACAAAGTTTTAACTTTTCACTGCCTCGTTACACGCGACAAGAAACTAAATTGTAACTGGAAGTGTTGCGGGCCAGTGTGACCTCTGACCCTCGTGTGTGTGTGTGTGTTGACCTTTGGTGAAGCCCATTCTCGAGCGGCAGCATTTTGAAACAGTAATCC
>NW_026576502.1:0-20000 GCF_028641065.1 Leucoraja erinaceus | reverse complement strand
AGGGTAGTTGAGGCCAGTTCATTGGCTATATTTAAGAGGGAGTTAGATGTGGCCCTTGTGGCTAAAGGGATCAGGGGTATGGAGAGAAGGCAGGTACGGGATACTGAGTTGGATGATCAGCCATGATCATATTGAATGGCGGTGCAGGCTCGAAGGGCCGAATGGCCTACTCCTGCACCTAGTTTCTATGTTTCACCCACTGAGTTACTCCAGCATTTTGTGTCTTATCAGCAATTCTATCGTGCTGCCCTTGTTGGTTTATCTTGTTTTTTGTTTAAAGATAAAAGTGCCGCGGTAGTGTAGGTCAGCAGGTCAAGCAGTGTGTGAACAGCGTGGGTTGGTGACGTTTCCAGTTATTCTGGTTGTATTTGCTCGAGGTGAAGGGGTATTTTGGAGCCTACCCTCCTCTTTCCACCCCCGCTGCCTAACTGGATGCGCTGCACAGAGAGGCTGGGCAAGTTGGACACCGCTGACTGATTTATCTTTTGCTTCAGGCTGAAGAAATTGAATACTGCTGCGAGAAATGCAATGGGAAAAATGCGGTTGTGACCCACAAGTTCAGCAGGCTACCCAGGTCAGTAACTGAGTTTAGTTTTAGTTTAGAGATACAGCGAGGAAAGACCAAGTCCGTGCCGACCAGCCATCCCCGCACATTAATAGCCCCTGTCCCACGGTACGAGTTCATTCCAAGAATTCATTTTAAATAATCAAACTCGGGGTAAGCACAGAGAATGAACGTAGCGGGTGTGTCGGAGCTCGGGGACGTCTCTTAGCGGCTCGTAACGCTAACGGCAGGTACTCGGGGAAAACTCGCTAACGGCAGGTAAGCTCGGGAAGACTCGTGAAGATTTTTCAACACGTTGAAAAATGTCCACGAGTACCGACGAGCGGCCATTACCGTAAATCTCCGAGTTCGAATCAGGGCAAACTTGGGAGAGCTCGTGGAATGAACTCGTACCGTGGGTCAGCGCTAAGACACTATCCCACGCACACGCACACACATACACCACACCCACACGCGCACACACTATCGCACGCACACGTGCATACACTCACACACCAACACACACACCAACACACACACACTAACACACTAACACACACACACACACACACACACACACACACACACACTAACACACAAACACACACACACACACACACACAAGGGATACGTTTTTACATTTACACCAAGCCAATTAACCTACAAAACCCGTACATTTTTGGAGTGTGGGAGGAAACCGAAGATCTCGGATAAAAACCCACACGGGTCACGGGGAGAACGTACAAACTCCGTGCAGACAGCACCCCTCTCCGGAGACCAGTCTCCAACCCGGTTCTCCGGCGCTGCAAGCACTATAAGGCAGCAGCTCGACCGCTGTGCCGCCCTGTGGATGGAGTGGGGTGGTGACTGAGGCTGAAGGCTGGATTTTCTTGACGATACTCCTCTTCCCTTCTTGTGCTTGCTAATTCTATTTGTTCTTAGAGTCGTACAGCAGGCAGACAGACGAGCTCTTTGGTCCAACTTCACACAGATGTTGCCAGGACTAGAGTGCCGGAGCTTATAGAGAGAGGATGAGCAGACTGGGACTTTATTCCATAGAGGGAGTGCAGAGAAGGTTCACCAGACTGATTCCTGGGATGTCAGGGCTGTCTTATGAAGAAAGACTGGATAGACTTGGTTTATACTCTCTAGAATTTAGAAGATTGAGAGGGGATCTTATAGAAACTTACAAAATTCTTAAGGGGTTGGACAGGCTAGATGCAGGAAGATTGTTCCCGATGTCAAGAGTCAAGAGTCAATTTAATTGTCATTTGGACCCCTAGAGGTCCAAACGAAATGCCGTTTCTGCAGCCATACATTACACACAAATAGACCCAGACACAACATAATTACAATTTTACATAAACATCCATCACATAGCTGTGATGGAAGGCCAAAAAAAAACTTATCTCTCCACAGCACTCTCCCCCCCCCCCCCCCCCCCCCCCCCCCCCCCCCCCCCCCCCAACCGGATGTCAGAGTCATAGCCCCCGGCTGGCGATGGCGATTGTCCCGCGGCCATTGAAGCCACGCCGGGTGGTGCGAGGTCGCACACCGGGTCTTGGTGTTGGAGCCCCCGGTGTGCGCTCGTAAAGTCCCGCAGCCGTTCCAGCCGCGTGGGGCAATGGTGTTAGGCCCCGCTCCAGGAGCTCTTCGACCCTGCAACTCGAGCGGGAGAATTCGCCGTTGCGGGAGCCCGCGGCTCCTCTGGAGAGAGACCGCTTTTCGGGGCTCCCGCAACGCCGCTGTCCGCAGACCCGCAGCAGCAGCAGCCCCCGACTCAGCAGCAGCCCCCGACTCCGCAGCAGCCCCCGACTCAGCAGCAGCAGCAGCAGCAGCAACCCGCTCCGGACTCGACCAGCCCCGCGACGGCGACGGTGAGTAGCACCTGAGTCCCCGGCTTCCTCCTGTTGGAGGCCGCTCCTCGTTACGGCCTCAACGACACCTGAGACCCGACGAGAAAAGGTCGGGTCTCCAGTGCAGGGAGAGATTTAAAAAGTTTCCCCCCCCCCCCCCCCCCCCCCACACACACCCCCAACAAAAATAACAAAAACTACATTAAAACACAGACAGAAAATAATAAAAACGCGGACAGACTGCAGAGGCCGCTGCTGGCCAGAGCCGCGCCGCCTAGGGAAGTCCAGGACAAGGGGTCACAGCTTAAGGTTAAAGGGGAAATCCTTTAAAACCGAGATGAGAAGAACTTTTTTCACACAGGGTGGTGAATCTCTGGAACTCTCTGCCGCAGAGGGTAGTTGAGGCCAGTTCATTGGCTATATTTAAGAGGGAGTTAGATGTGGCCCTTGTGGCTAAGGGGATCAGGGGGTATGGAGAGAAGGCAGGTATGGGATACCTGAGTTGGATGATCAGCCATGATCATATTGAATGGCGGTGCAGGCTCGAAGGGCCGAATGGCCTCTACTCCTGCACCTAATTTCTATGTTTCTAACCCTCTAGCTGTCTCCTCCCACCCTCCTATTCGCCCCCGCCCTCGGGCTCCTCCTCCTCCCCTTTTCCTTCCTTCTCCACCCCCACCCCCCATCAGTCTGAAGAAGGGTTTCGGCCCGAAACGTTGCCTATTTCCTTCGCTCCATAGATGCTGCTGCACCCGCTGAGTTTCTCCAGCACTTTTGTGTACCAAGGATTTACCTTTATCTGCCTTAAGAATATTCAGTAATTTGGCCACTACCACCGTCTGTGGCAATGAGTTCCACAGATTCACCACCCTCTGACCAAAGAAATTCCTCCTCATCTCCTTTCTAAAGATAGATCCTTTAATTCTGAGGCTGTGACCTCTGGTCCTAGACTCTCCCACTAGTGGAAACATCCTCTCCACATCCACTATCCAGGCCTTTCACTATTCGGTAAGTTTCAATGAGGTGTCCCCTCATCCTTCTAAACTCCAGCGAGTACAGGCCCAGTGCTGTCAAACGCTCATCAAATAATAACCCACTCATTCCTGGGACCATCCCTGTTCTCATCACCCTCTCTGCATGAAGAAACTGCCCCTTGCGTCTTTCCCCTCTCATCTCAAAACAATGACCTCTAGTTCTGGACTAGATGACCTCTAGTTCTGGGGGAAAAATGCAGTCACCGTCCACTTTATCT
Organism: Leucoraja erinaceus; assembly: GCF_028641065.1. Classification (NCBI taxonomy): domain Eukaryota; kingdom Metazoa; phylum Chordata; class Chondrichthyes; order Rajiformes; family Rajidae; genus Leucoraja; species Leucoraja erinaceus. The sequence continues at coordinate 16,348 of NW_026576502.1, read as the reverse complement.
ATGCCACCTATGATTATGCACACAAAAGAACACTGGATAGAAACATAGAAATTAGGTGCAGGAGTAGGCCATTCGGCCCTTCGAGCCTGCACCGCCATTCAATACGATCATGGCTGATCATCCAACTCGGTATCCCATACCTACCTTCTCTCCATACCCTCTGATCCCCTTAGCCACAAGGGCCACATCTAACTCCCTCTTAAATATAGCCAATGAACTGGCCTCGACTACCCTCTGCGGCAGAGAGTTCCAGAGATTCACCACTCTCTGTGTGAAAAAAGTTCTTCTCATCTCGGTTTTAAAGGATTTCCCCCTTATCCTTAAGCTGTGACCCCTTGTCCTGGACTTCCCTAACATCGGGAACAATCTTCTTGCATCTAGCCTGTCCAACCCCTTAAGAATTTTGTAAGTTTCTATAAGATCCCCTCTCAATCTCCTAAATTCTAGAGAGTATAAACCAAGTCTATCCAGTCTTTCTTCATAAGACAGTCCTGACATCCCAGGAATCAGTCTGGTGAACCGTCTCTGCACTCCCTCTATGGCAATACTGTCCTTCCTCAGATTTCCTCAGATAGCCACCGGGTGGTCACAGGAGTGGAAGGCAACCTCATCTCCATTACACAGCTACATTTCTTCACCAGATAAAAGCTGTCCAGGGTCTGACCTCCCCAGAGGAGCGTGGGTGAAACTCAACAGACTTGGTGCTGGAGTTGGGCGTTTCAATGCCAGCGTGTGGAGATGGGGGCTCCCTCCGCCAGAGCCCAGCCTGTGAATGTGGAGCAGAACAACAGACAGCCGACCATGTCATCTCTGGGTGCCCGCTCTACCACACACCACATGGAGCTCTGTCAGGGCCTGGCGGACATTGACGCCAACAGAGACAACAACCAGGCTGCTCATCACCCGGCTTGAGATCTAACTATTCCTTTGGTTTATGTTTCATTCACAAGAAGATTATGGACACCCCCTCTCCAGCCCCTCCTGATGCCCCTGACACCTGGTAACATCCTGGTGAATTATTTCATCCCCCCCCCTCCCCGTTCCATGGTAACACCAGTCAGATTGATAGACCGACTGTCAGATCCCGTCTGCCCGTGTAACGGGGCAACCACCTCAGCCAGTCTGCATGCGTGCATAGCTTCAGTCAGGGTGGGATCTGGTCTTCGCAGCAGCTCAGATCGTAACTTCTGATCCAGCATACCGGTAACTAAAATATATCTAGTGAGCTGATCACACATGTTCTCGAATCGGCACCACTGAGCAAGGTAGCACAGGACAGCGATGAAACATTCATCAGGCTGCTGTTTTCTTGTAAAGAATCTGGCCCGCTCCAATGTACAGGAGCAGAGAGGTTCTACTGCAGTTGTACAGGGGTCTTGGTGAGACCACACCTGGAGTATTGCGTACAGTTTTGGTCTCCAAATCTGAGGAAGGACATTATTGCCATAGAGGGAGTGCAGAGACGGTTCACCAGACTGATTCCTGGGATGTCAGGACTGTCTTATGAAGAAAGACTGGATAGACTTGGTTTATACTCTTTAGAATTTAGAAGATTGAGAGGGGATCTTATAGAAACTTACAAAATTCTTAAGGGGTTGGGCAGGCTAGATGCAAGAAGATTGTTCCCGATGTTAGGGAAGTCCAGGACAAGGGGTCACAGCTTGAGGATAAAGGGGAAATCCTTTAAAACCGAGATGAGAAGAACTTTTTTCACGCAGAGAGTGGTGAATCTGTGGAACTCTCTGCCACAGAGGGTAGTTGAGGCCAGTTCATTGGCTATATTTAAGAGGGAGTTAGATGTGGCCCTTGTGGCTAAGGGGATCAGGGGGTATGGAGAGAAGGCAGGTACGGGATACTGAGTTGGATGATCAGCCATGATCATATTGAATGGCGGTGCAGGCTCGAAGGGCCGAATGGCCTCTACTCCTGCACCTAATTTCATTGTTTCTAATGTACGGTTAGAGGGCAAGTCACAAATTTCCGCAAACTTTCGTACGAGACATGCCGGGTCGTTGGCAGACTCCGCCGGCTCGATGATCTGGTCGTTGTCATCCAGGACCGCTGGGATTGTAAGTGAAAGTCTGAGCTCGCTTCATAGCATCAGGGCCAGCAAGGTTCAGCAGGAGTGAGCCTTTGACCGCATCAGGGTCATTTTGGTGCACGATATTGATGAAGTGGTTGTAGTCCAGCACAAAAGTAGCCCATCGCTCCACAACGTCAGCATCAAAGACAAGGGGCGAGGGCTTGCGGCACGAGAATGACATGGCGTGGAGGGGATTTAAACACTAGTTAAACTAGGAGCAAATAAAACCCGATGAACAGGAGGCACGCGTTTAACTTGCCGACACCATGTAAAGAAGTCAAGTCTGGCACACTTGTAACTTTACTGAGTATTTAATAAAGGCACATGTCCCAGTACTGACTGCATCTAGTCTTCAGGCGTACTGGAACCAGGGGAGGAGCAAGGGGAAGATATCACAGTTATACTGAGATAACTAAGGCGTGGTTAGTGGTATTGAGGTAGCTACATTATAGGTTGCATGCATAAACCATCTACACTATCCTTCCTGACTTTTATGAATTGTCCCTTGTTGTGGTGTGGCAGCGGTTCGACAGCAGTCCGTCTTTTTTAAATGTTTGTCTCGTTAAATGTTTGTGTTGATTCTAGTTTTTATTATTTTGTAGCTGTGTATATGTGGGGGAAACCATTTAATCTCTTCCCTGTTCGGGGACCCGACTTTTTCCCTGTCGGGTCTCCAATGTCGTTGAGCCTAACATAACACCGTGGAGCCGGTGGGACCAGCCTGTCTCCAGTCACAGAGCCTGCAGGCTTGATTGACATCGCGGAGCTGGCTGACTTCGGGACGGGGAGAGCTGTAGTGGCGCGCGGCTGCGACCCGGCTTCGGAGCTTCAGAGGATCCGGCCACAGGCCCCGTGGACGGTAACGTCGGGAGCTCGCAGGTCCCTGGTGGGAGACCGCTTTTCGGAGTTCCCGCAACGGAACTTCTCCCGCTGGAATCTCGGGGGTTTAAATGACTCGGAGCGGGGCCTAACGTCGTCCGGCGCGGCTTAACGGCCACGGGACTTACCATCGCCCGCCGGGGGCTTTAACATCGGGAGCCCCAGTCGCCTCGACGCTGCAGTTGGACTGCTGGACCGCGGGAGAAGAACAAAGGGAAGAGATAAGATTTTGCCTTCCATCACAGTGAGGACATGTTGGAGATTCACTGTGATGGATGTTTGTGTTAAGTGTGCGTCTGGTTTTTTTTGTAATGTTTTAGACTGTAGAAATGCAATTTCGTTCAAACCAAACTGTTTGAATGACAATAAAAGGCATTCTATTCTGGTGTGTAGGATAATGTTAGTGTGCAGTGGGATTGCTGGTCAGTGTGGACTCGGTGCGCCAAACCCATGTTGTATCTCTAATGTCTAAATATCTTTATCACGGGCCCTGCCTCTCGATACCGTTCGTCCCTGACCGCTCTCCACGTGCAAAGAGGGTCCCCTGGTTGTGCTAACAGACTGGCTTCTTCTTGCAGGGTCCTCATCCTCCACCTGAAACGGTACAGCTTTAACGTGCAGCTCTCTCTGAATAACAAGCTGGGCCAGCAGGTGATCATCCCCAAGTACCTGGCCCTCGCTGCCCACTGCACTGAGACCACACGGCAGCCCCATGTACTGGCCTGGAACACGCAAGGTCCAATGTAAGTAAATGTTGGGTGGGTGGGTGTATGGAGCAAGCTGCCGGAGGAGGTAACCATATAACCATATAACAATTACAGCACGGAAACAGGCCATCTCGGCACTACAAGTCCGTGCTGAACAAATTTTTTTCCCCTTAGTCCCACCTGCCTGCACTCATACCATAACCCTCCATTCCCTTCTCATCCATATGCCTATCCAATTTATTTTTAAATGATACCAATGAACCTGCCTCCACCACTTCCACTGGAAGCTCATTCCACACCGCTACCACTCTCTGCGTAAAGAAGTTCCCCCTCATATTACCCCTAAACTTCTGTCCCTTAATTCTGAAGTCATGTCCTCTTTTTGAATCTTCCCTATTCTCAAAGGGAAAAGTTTGTCCACATCAACTCTGTCTATCCCTCTCATCATTTTAAAGACCTCTATCAGGTCCCCCCTTAACCTTCTGCGCTCCAGAGAATAAAGACCTAACTTATTCAACCTATCTCTGTAACTTAGTTGTTGAAACCCAGGCAACATTCTAGTAAATCTCCTCTGTACTCTCTCCAGGTAGTTGAGGCTGGGACTATCCCATCGTTTAAGGGACATTTTGACAGACATGTACATGGATAGGACAGGTTTGGAGGGATATGGACCGAGCGCAGGCAGGTGGGACTAGTGTAGCTGGGACATGTTGGCTGTTGTGGGCAGGTTGGGCCGAAGGGTCTGTTTCCACACTATCACTCTAACAGGCAGCATCTCTGGAGAGGAGGAATGGATAACGTTTCAGGTCGAGACTGGGTGGTTTTGGGTTGAATGAAGAAGGGTCGCGACCCGACACATCTCCCATTCCTTCTCTCCAGAGATGCTGCCTGTCCTGTAAGCTGAACTACTCCAGCTTTTTGTGTCTACAGCATCTCTGGAGAATGTGTGCGGGTGACATTCCGGGTCAGGACCCTTCAGAGGTTCCTCCAAAGATGCTGCCTGACTTGCTGCGCGACTTCAGCACCTTTATTTCAACAAATTACAACTACAGGTGTCAGAGGCTATGGGGGGGGGAAGGCAGGAGAATGGGGTTAGGAGGGAGGGATAGATCAGCCATGATTGAATGGCAGAGTAGACTTGATGGGCCGAATGGCCTAATTCTACTAATCCTTCATCGGCGATCACTCGAAATGAGTCTGACTGTCTTCTCATGGAGGACGCCTGTGCGTGACTTTGTTTAACGTGGGGAGACTGGTGCACAGACAGCCACCCCACGGTCCTTGACAGATCTGGGTCAGGATCCAGTGGCATGGAGTCCAAGACGACCGCAGACCCTTTTCTGCTGCAGCCTTCATCCGCCTTCCCAGCCGTTGTGACGTTAGCTCCACTAAGGTCAGCCATCATCCTCCGCCTGTTCCACCGTTGAGGTCTTGGTTGGATTGCTCTTTGTCAGAGACCTCCCCCTCTACCTTACCGCCATGGGTGGCCCTACCAGGAGCGTAGCTCCAGACGGCATCGCTCTCAGGATCTCAAGCTTCTCCACCACGACAAGATGACAATCCACGGAGAAGTCCTATTCCTTTTGGCACACACAAGTAGTGACAAGATTTTAAACAGCATGCTGCTGACTGTAAAATACTTTGGGGTGATCTGTGGTAGTGAAAGGTATAATAGAAAGGAGTCTGAAGAAGGGTTTCGGCCCGAAACGTCGCCTATTTCCTTCGCTCCATACATGCTGCTGCACCCGCTGAGTTTCTCCAGCATTTTTGTGTACTTTCGATCTTCCAGCATCTGCAGTTCCTTCTTGAACATAATAGAAAGGGGCACTGTTTGTTTTGAAAACACTCGGTGCATGTGCATTTGTGACTTTGCTTGAAGGATTTGCTTGAAAGCCCAGTGGTCAGAACCCTTTATCAGCCTTCAAATTGTACCAAGTAAGAGAACAAACGGCACCTCAGATTAACAACGCATCCAAAAACTGACCCCTGGCAGTGTGGCACTCTCTCAATACTGGAGAACCTGTCAAATGTTTATCCGAAGTTTCTGAAGTGGGACTTCAAGACCAAGAGTTCTTGCCTCTAGCCTCTGACCACGCTATGTAAGAGGCTAGTCAAGTCAAGTTTATTTGTCACATACACATACGAGATGTGCAGTGAAATGAAAGTGGCAATGCTCGCGGACTTTTGTCAACAACAAAACAACCAAACAAATTATAAACACAATCATAACACACATATAAGAGGCTAGAATGGTACATTAAAATACAGACAGTAGACAGTAGGTGCAGGAGTAGGCCATTCGGCCCTTCCAGCCAGCACCGCCATTCAAAGTGATCATGGCTGATCATCCCCAATCAGTACCCCGTTCCCCGTGCAGGTGACGTTTGATTAAAAAAATCTGTGTTTTAAAGGTCTTTCAGTAAAAAGGAGAAATTTTAATGGAGTATAAATATAAGGGACTGCGGATGCTTGTTTACCAAATAAGCACACGTTACTCGAGTAACATGAAGCATTTGTGGTGGAATTCTCTGCCTCAGGAGGCCGGTTCTCTGGATACTTACAAGAGAGAGCTAGATAGGGCTCTTAAAGATAGCGGAGTCAGGGGATATGGGGAGGAGGCAGGAATGGGGTACTGGTTGGGGATGATCAGCCATGATCACATTGAATGGCGCTGCTGGCTCGAAGGGCCGAATGGCCTACTCCTGCACCTATGGTCTATTGAACATGGATAAGTGACATTTCGGGACAGGACCGGTGACATTTAATTTAATATATGAGTGTTTCTGCTAGAGTTTTGTGCAATCTGTAACTGGGTATTGTTATTACTATTTGCATTTTGCAGTTCACGACCACTGAAAACCTCGCAGTCAGTCAACTCTACACTTGTGCAGACTACACTGGGGAGGTAAGCGTGCAGGTCGTGGTCTCACTGTAGTGCAACCCAGCGGGGAAGATTAATCATCGCCCACCGCACCGGGGTAGAGGAGATCCAGGTCGGGGTGCTGGGTAAATAGGGAGGGGAGGGGGGGGGGGGGTAGGGTTGGGTTTAGGAGAATGATCCCAGGAATGAGTGGGTTAACATATGATGAGCGTTTGACGGCACTGGGCCTGTACTCACTGGAGTTTAGAAGAATGAGGGGTGACACCTCATTGAAACGTACAGAATAGTGAAAGGCCTGGATAGAGTGGATGTGGAGAGGATGTTTCCACTAGTGGGAGAGTCCACTGCCTCAGAATTAAAGGATGGACCTATTAGAAAGGAGATGAGGATGAATTTCTTTGGTCAGAGGGTGGGGAATCTGTGGAGTCCATTGCCACAGGCGGCTGTGGAGGCCAAGTCAGTGGGTATATTCAAGTCAGAGATAGATAGTGATTAGTAAGGGGGTCAGGGGTTATGGCAGGAGAATGGGGTTAGGAGGGAGAGATAGATCAGCCGTGGTTGAATGGCGGAGTGGACTTGATGGTCTGATAGACTAATTCAGCTCCTATCACTTATGACGCTATAGGGAGTTAGATGTGGCCCTTGTTGCTAAAGGGATCAGGGGGTATGGAGAGAAGGCAGGTACAGGATACTGAGTTGGATGATCAGCCATGATCATATTGAATGGCGGTGCAGGCTGAAAGGGCCGAATGGCCTACTCCTGCACCTATTGTCTATGTGTCTATGTTACTGTGACCTGTGTGGGTTTTCTGCAAGATCGTTTTCCTCCCACACTCCAAAGATGTACAAGTTTGTAGATTAATTGGCTTGGTATTAAAAGTTAAATTCCCCCTAGTGTGTGTGTGTGTGTGGGGTATTGTTAGTGTGCGGGGATCGCTGGCCAGTGCTGACTCGTGGGCTGAATGGCCCGTTTCTGCGGTATCCCTAAACAAAATCGGAGCCGGCGCCAATGACTCTGGAAAGGTGGAGCCCACAATGGTCCATTGTTGGCTGTGGAAGTGGTGATAGTGGGGGGATACGAAGAGTGCAACTAGCAAAACGACTTAGGAGGGGGGGGGGGGAGGGGAGGTGTGGGGGGGGGGGTTTAGATGCAAGGGAATTTCAAGCAGCATTCTGGTGAATCTCTCTGTGTCATGTCTGCTCGTAGGAAGTACTGCTTCAAGTCGTCAATCGTGATCCAGGACTCGGACAGTGAAGATGAGCAGGTGAAGCGAGCCATGATGATCAGCAAACAGATGAGTGAACAGGTTCACCGAGAGTCACAGCAGGAGGACCAGGAAATACAGCTGGTGAGACAATAGACCATTCGGCCCTTCGAGTCAGCACCGCCATTCACTGTGGTCATAGCTGATCATCCACAATCAGTACCCCGATCCTACCTTCTCCCCATATCCCTTCCCTACCTTTAAGAGCCCTATCTCAAGAGAAAGCATGCAGAAAATTGGCCTCCACCGCCCTCTGAGGCAGAGAATTCCACAGACTCGCCCCTCTCTGTGTGAGAAAAAGTGTTTCCTCGTCTCCGTTCTAAATGGCTTACCCCCTTATTCTTAAACTGTGTGTGGCCCCTGGTTCTGGACTCCCCCAACATCGGGAAGCTGCCCACCTGAGCACTGGTAGTTTAGGCTGAGAAGATGGCAGGAACCCAAGCAACTACTTGCCTGTTGGCTTTAATTTGTAGGAAGGAACTGTAGATGGTGGTTTAAACCGAAGATAGACACAAAAAGCTGGAGTAACTCAGCGAACGGGCAGCATCTCTGGAGAGAAGGAATGGGTGATGTTTCGGGTCTGAAGAAAGGTCTCAACCCGGAACATCACAGTTTCAGGTCAAGTCAAGTTTATTTGTCACATACACATACGAGATGTGCAGTGAAATGAAAGTGGCAATGTTTTGTGCAAAAGACAAACAACAAAACAACCAAACAAATTATAAACACAATCATAACACACATATTCTTTTACATAATAAATAATGGAAGGAAAAACGTTCTGTAGAGTTAGTCCCTGGTGAGATAGGCGTTTACAGTCCGAATTGCCTCTGGGAAGAAACTCCTTCTCAACCTCTCCGTTCTCACCGCATGGCAACGGAGGCGTTTGCCTGACCGTAGCAGCTGGAACAGTCCGTTGCAGGGGTGGAAGGGGTCTCCCATGATTTTGTTTGCTCTGGAGTTGCACCTCCTGTTGTATAGTTTCTGCAGGGGGGTGAGTGAAGTTCCCATAGTGCGTTCGGCAGAACGCACTACTCTCTGCAGAGCCTTCTTGTCCTTGGCAGAGCAATTCCCAAACCAGATGGTAATGTTCCCGGACAAGATGCTTTCCACCGCCGCTGCGTAGAAGCACTGGAGGATCCTCGGAGACACTCTGAATTTCCTCAATTGCCTGAGGTGGTAAAGGCGCTGCCTTGCCTTACTCACGAGTGCTGAGGCGTGTGATGCCCATGTCATATCCTCAGAGATGTGGACTCCCAGATATTTGAAACAGTTCACCCTATCCACAGGATCCCCATTTATCCTCAATGGAGTGTACGTCCTCGGATGATGTGCACTCCTAAAGTCCACGATCAGCTCCTTCGTTTTTTTGATGTTCTAGAGGAGGCTGTTATCTTGGCACCAGAGTGCTAGATCAGCCACCTCCTCCCGGTAGGCCTTCTCATCGTTGTCTGAGATCAGGCCCACCACCACAGTGTCATCAGCAAACTTAATTATTGAATTGGAGCTGAACCTAGCCACACAGTCATGTGTGTACAGGGAGTACAATAGGGGGCTGAGGACGCAACCCTGGGGCGATCCTGTGCTCAGGGTGAGGGACTCCGATGTATTCCCTCCCATCTTGACTACCTGGGGCCTGGCGGTGAGAAAGTCCAGGACCCAGGCACACAGGGTCTCTCCAGAGATGCTGCCAGCCCACTGAGTTTCCTTCTCTCCAGAGAGGCTGCCTGCCCGCTGAGTTTCTCCAGCTTATTGTGTGTCTCTCTCTAGCTTTAGTTTAGTTTAGAGATACAGTGCGGAAACAGGACCTTCGGCCCACCGAGCCCGTACTGACCAGCGAACCCCATACACTAGCACCATGCTACACACACTCAGGATCATTTACAGGAGGCAATTAACCTACAGACCTGTACGTCTTGATTGTGCCTGGAAACCGGAGCACCTGGAGAAAACACACGGGGAGAACATGCACACTCCGTACAGGCAGCACCTGTACCTGGGATCCCGCCCGGATACCTGGCGCTGTGAGGCAGCAACTCTACCGCTGCGTCACCGTGACGTTTCCTCCCATGTGCTCTGGTTTCCTCCAACTCTGCAAATACACGCAGGTTTGTAGGTTAATTGTCCCCAGTGTAGGATAGAACCAGTGACAATAAACAACAGGTGCAGGAGTAGAGGCCATTTGGCCCTTCGAGCCAGCACCGCCATTCAATATGATCATGGCTGATCATTCCCAATCAGTACCCCGTTCCTGCCTTCTCCCCATATCCCCTGACTCCGCTATTTTTAAGAGCCCTATCTAGCTCTCTTGAAAGCATCCAGAGAACCGGCCTCCACCGCCCTCTGAGGCAGAGAATTCCACAGACTCGCCACTCTCTGAGGAAAAAGTGTTTCCTCATCTCCGTTCTAAATGGCTTACTCCTTATTCTTAAACTGTGTGGCTCCTGGTTCTGGACTCCCCCCAACATCGGGAACATGTTTCCTGCCTCTAGCGTGTCCAAGCCCTTAACAATCTTATATGTTTGGGGTGATGGCTGGTTAGTGCAGACTCTGATGGCAGTGCAAGGGGTGATGGTTGGTCGGCACGGACTCAGTGGGCCGAAGGGCCTGTTTCTTCGCTCTTACCAAGTCAATTAACCTACAAACCTGCACGTCTTTGGAGTGTGGGAGGAAACTGGAGCACCCGGAGAAAACCCACGCAGGTCACGGGGAGAACGTGCAAACTCCGTACTGACAGCGCCCGTAGTCAGGATGGAACCCGGGTCTCTGGCGCTGTGAGGCAGCAGCTCTACCCGCTGCACCACCACTGTGCCGTCTTGTTTAAATGTGCTGCTTGTCTCCTGGTCAGGCTCTCAAGGCAAGCAAGCAGGAGCTGGAGCTCCCGGCCACGACCCTGGTGCTAGACTCGTCCTTTGACAGGATGAGTGAAGATGAGTTGTTGGCCGCCGTGCTGGAGATCAGCAAGCAGGAGACGTCGAGGAGCCCGGGCAGGGACGACGGACAGGAGACGTCCCGGAGCCCGGCTAGAGGCCAGGGACAGGAGACGTTGCGTGACCCGCCCGTGGGCGAGGGGCAGGGGACGTCGCTGAGCCCGGCCATGGTCGAGGGGCAGGAGACGTTGAGGAGCCCGGCCAGGGGCCCGGGGCAGGAGAAGCCCAGCAGCAGCCCCGACACCGGCTTCGGGGACGACGAGGCCCAGGAGTTGTTGGAGCAGCACGAGGTGGCAGAGATGGATGTGTCCAGAAACACCGTGGATACAGGTGGGTCACCGCAGTCATGGAGCGGAAACAGACACTTTGGCCCAACTTGCCCACACCGGCGACACCAGTCCCATCTGCCTGCGCTTGGCCCATATCCCTCCAAACCTGTCCTATCCTATTCAATTTTATTTTTAATATGTTTTATTATTTATTTATTATTTATTTATTTGTGATTTTTTTTTTTTTTTTTTTTATGATACTGCCTGTAAGGGAAATTCATTTCGTTGTCTCAAATTGAGACAATGACAATAAATTTGAATACAATACAATACAATCCATGTGTTCAAGAAGGAACTGCAGATGCTGGAAAAATCGAAGGTACACAAAATTGCTGGAGAAACTCAGCGGGTGCAGCAGCATCTATGGAGCGAAGGAAATAGGCAACGTTTCGGGCCCGAAACGTTGCCTATTTCCTTCGCTCCATAGATGCTGTTGCACCCGCTGAGTTTCTCCAGCAATTTTGTTTACCTGTCCTATCCATGTATCTTCCTAACCGTTTCTTAAATATCGGGATAGTCCCAGCCTCAACTACCTCCTCTGGCAGCTCGTTCCATACACCCACCACCCTTTTTTGTGAAAGCGTTTCCTATTTAATTTTTCTCCTTCACCTTGAACCTATGTCCTCTGGGCACCGCCATTCAATATGAGACTCCAACTCAGTATCCCGTGCCTTCTCTCCCCCCTGAAAAGTCCTGACTCCCTCACAGGAATCAGTCTGGTGAACCTTCTCTCTGTGTGAAAAAAAGTTCTTCTCATTTCGGTTTTAAAGGATTTCCCCCTTATCCTTAAGAATTTCCCTCTTATCCTTAAGCTATGTCCTCTGGGCAAGAGACTGTGCATCTACCCGAAAAGTCCTGACATCCCAGGAATCAGTCTGGTGAACCTTCTCTGTACACCCTCTATGGCAAGAATGTCTTTACTCAGATTTGGAGACCAAAACTGTACGCAATACTCCAGGTGTGGTCTCACCAAGACCCTGTACAACTGCAGTAGAACCTCCCTGCTCCTATACTCAAATCCTTTTGCTGTGAATGCTAACATGCCATTCGCTTTCTTCACTGCCTGCTGCACCTACATGCCTACTTTCAATGACTGGTGTACCATGACACCCAGGTCTCGTTGCATCTCCCCCTTTCCTAATCGGCCACCATTTAGATAATAGTCTACTTTCATGTTTTTGCCACCGAAGTGGATAACCTCACATTTATCGACATTATACTGCATCTGCAAACTAGGAGATGTTGCATTCAATTCCCTCGTCCAAATCATTAATATATATTGTAAATAGCTGGGATCCCAGCACTAAGCCTTGCGGTACCCCACTAGTCACTGCCTGCCATTGTGAAAAGGGCCCGTTTACTCCTACTCTTTGCTTCCTGTCTGCCAGCCAGTTCTCTATCCACATCAATACTGAACCCCCAATACCGAGTGCTTTAAGTTTGTATACTCTTATGTGGGACCTTGGCGAAAGCCTTCTGGAAGTCCAGATACACCACATCCACTGGTTCTCCCTTATCCACTCTACTAGTTACATCCTCGCAAAATTCTATAAGATTCGTCAGACATATTTACCTTTCATAAATCCATGCTGCCTTTGTCCAATGATTTCACCACTTTCCAAATGTGCTGCTATCCCATCTTTAATAACTGACTCTAGCAGTTTCCCCACCACCGATGTTAGACTAACTGGTCTGTAATTCCCCGTTTTCTCTCTCCCTCGCCTTTTAAAAAGTGGGGTTACATTAGCTACCCTCCAATCCTCAGGAACTACTCCAGAATCTAAAGAGTTTTGAAAAATGATCACTAATGCATCCACTATTTCTGGGGCGACTTCCTTCAGTACTCTGGGATGCAGCCTATCTGGCCCTGGGGATTTATCGGCCTTTAATCCATTCAATTTACCTAACACCACTTCCCGGCTAACCTGGATTTCATTCAGTTCCTCCATCTCATTTGACCCCCTGGTCCCCTGCTATTTCCGGCAGATTATTTGTCTTCCTTAGTGAAGACAGAACCAAAGTAGTTATTCAATTGGTCTGCCATGTCCTTGTTCCCCATGATCAACTCACCTGTTTTTGACTGCAAGGGACCTACATTTGTTTTAACTAATCTTTTTCTCTTCACATATCTATAAAAACTTTTGCAGTCAGTTTTTATGCTCCCTGCCAGTTTTCTTTCATAATCTATTTTCCCTTTCCTAATTAAGCCTTTTGTCCTCCTCTGCTGGACTCTGAATTTCTCCCAGTCCTCTGGTATGCTGCTTTTTCTGGCTAATTTGTATGCTTCATCTTTTGTTTTGATACTATCCCTGATTTTCCTTGTTATCCACGGATGCACTACCTTCCCTGATTTATTCTTTGGCCAAACTGGAATGAACAATTGTTGTAGTTAATCCATGCAGTCTTTAAATGCCTTCCATTGCTCATCCACCGTCAACCCATTAAGAATCATTTGCCAGTCAATCTTGGCCAATTCACGCCTCATACCCTCAAAATTACCTTTCTTTAAGTTCAGGACCCTTGTTTCTGAATTAACAATGTCACTCTCCATCCTAATGAAGAACTCAACCATATTATGGTCACTCTTGCCCAAGGGGCCACGCACAACAAGACTGCTAACTACCCCTTCCTCATTACTCAATACCCAGTCTAGAATAGCCTGCTCTCTCGTTAGTTCCTCTACATGTTGGTTTGGAAATATATCCCGCATACATCCCAAGAAATCCTCTTCCTCAGCACCCCTGCCAATTTGATTCACCCAATCTATATGTAGATTGAAGTCACCCATTGTAACCGTTTTACCTTTTTGTTGCACGCATTTTTAATTTCCTGTTTGATGCCATCCCCAACTCCACTACTACTGTTAGGTGGCCTGTACACAACTCCCCACTAGCGTTTTCTGCCCCTTAGTGTTTCGCAGCTCTACCCATATCGATTCCACATCCTCCAAGCTAATGTCCTTCCTTTCTATTGCGTTAATCTCCTCTCTAACCAGCAACGCTACCCCACCTCCTTTTCCTTTCTGTCTATCCCTCCTGAATATTGAATATCCCTGGATGTTCAGCTCCCAGCCTTGGTCACCCTGGAGCCATGTCTCCGTGATCCCAACTATATCATAGTCATTAATAGCTATCTGCACATTCAACTCATCCACCGTATTACGAATGCTCCTTGCATTGAGACACAAAGCCTTCAGGCTTGTTTTTACAACACTCTTACCCCTTATACAATTATGTTGAAAAGTGGCCCTTTTTGATTTTTGCCCTGGATTTGTCTGCCTGCCAATTTTACTTTTCACCTTGCTACCTATTGCTTCTGCCTTCATTTTACACCCCTCTGTCTCTCCGCTCACACATTTAAGAACCACACCACCTCTTATTCTCTGTTTATTATTTTTTTCTTCTTTCGCCCCTTCATGTTGGGCTTGAGTGCTTCCCTTCTCTGCCTCTTGCCCGTCTACTAGCTTTCTCTATTTGAGTCCCTCCCCCCCCAACTGTTCTAGTTTAAAGTCTCCCCAGTAGCCTTTGCAAATCTCCCCACCAGACCATCAAAATGAGTACTGGGGGCTCCGTATTGCAAGGTAAAATTAAAAAAACATCATGACTGCCCACAGGTGGAGGTGGTGGTATGGAAAACCTGACATGGATCAGGTCATCAGCAGCAAAATCAGACACGGATCAAATCAGCAATACTGTTGATCTACATCCTCCTGAGCTCCAAGGAATGGAGTCCCCAGCCTGCTCGACCTCTCCCCATAGCTCTCACCCACTGGTTCTGGCAACATCCTCTCAAATCATAGGGAGGGCAAGCATCGGAGAAGAGCTTCGTTACTAGGGCATGAACACCAGCCCTGTTAGACGGGATAACTCAACAAAAAAAATGCACAGAGTGCTGGAGTAACTCAGCAGGTCAGGGGAATGTGGACTGCACCCTAGCTTATGTTTCTGCTGCAGCTCCAGTCAGTTTAGTTTATTGTCACGTGTACCGGGGTACAGTGAAAAGCTTCTGTTGCATGCAATCCAGTCAGCGGAAAGACAATACATGATTACAATCGAGCCATTTACAGTGTACAGCTACGGTAAGGGAATAGCGTTTAGTGTAAGGTAAAGCCAGTAAAGTCCGATCAATGGTCATCTGAGGGTCACCAATGAGGTAGATAGTAGTTTTCTGGGTGTGGTAGGATGGTTCCGTTGCCTGATAACAGCTGGGAAGAAGCTGTTCCTGAATCTGGTGGTACCTACTTCCAAGCTGTTGCATTCTTTGCCTGACAGGAGAGGAAAGAATGACCGGGGTGTGATTGGTGCTTGATTATGTTGGCTGCTTTCAAGAATCATAGAAAATAGGTGCAGGAGGAGGCCATTCGGCCCTTCGAGCCAGCACCGCCATTCATTGTGATCATGGCTGATCGTCCCCAATCAATAACCCGTGCCTGCCTTCTCCCCATATCCCTTGACTCCACTAGCCCCTAGAGCTCTATCTCTTATATCCATCCAGTGACCTGGCCTCCACTGCTCTCTGTGGCAGGGAATTCCACAAATTCACAACTCTGGGTGGAAAAGTTTTTTTCTCACCTCAGTCTTAAATGACCTCCCCTTTATTCTAAGACTGTGTGGCCCCTGGTTCTGGACTCACCCAACATTGGGAACATTTTTCCTGCATCTAGCTTGTCCAGTGCTTTTATAATTTTATATGTTTCTATAAGATCCAGAGGCAGTGTGAAGTGTAGATGGAGTCGATGGTGGGGAGTGTGGTCTGTGTGATGGACTGGGCAATATCTACAACTCTGCAATTTCTTGTGGTCAATCGATAATAGACAACAGGTGCAGGAGTAGGCCATTCGGCCCTTCGGGCCAGCACCCCATTCAATGTGATTATGGCTGATCATCCACAGCCAGTACCCCGTTCCTGCCTTCTCCCCATATCCTCTGACTCCGCTACCTTTAAGAGCCCTATCTAGCTCTCTCTTGAAAATATCCAGAGAACCGGCCTCCACCACCCTCTGAGGCAGAGAATTCCACAAACTCACAACTCTCTGTGTCAAAAGGTTTTCCACATCTCCATTCTAAATGGCTTACCCCTTATTCTTAAACTGTGGCCCCTGGTTCTGGACTCCCCCAACATCAGGAACATGTTTCCTGCCTCTAGCGTGTCCAAACCCATTAATAATCTTATATGTTTCAAGAAGACCTCCTCTCATCCTTCTAAACTTCAGAGTATACAAGCCCAGCTGCTCCATTCTCTCAGCATACGACAGTCCTGCCATCCCAGGAATTA
>NW_026576501.1:0-94930 GCF_028641065.1 Leucoraja erinaceus | reverse complement strand
GAATATCAAGCCATCTAAGCCAAGAGTGTTCCTGGTTCTCTTTCATTACTTCCAGGATAAACATCGTATCCTCACCAAACGGAGGCAGGAGCTGTTCTTCCGAGGGCACCGGGTGTTTTTTTTATGAGGATTTCAGCGTGGAGCTGGGGAGAAAACGTGCAACTTTTAGGGAAATAAAACCCCTGCTTTACAATAAAGGGGTTTGGTTTGGCCTCCAGTATCCTGCCCGACTCCAGGTCACTCATGAAGGTAAAAAGCACTACTTCAATACACCAGAGACTGCCAAAATGTTTTCCTACTCGCACTGGGGAGGTGACAGCGTGAAGAACAATGACCTTTTAGGATATCCATGCGGTATTGGCACGGCCTCCTGCGGCGGTGATCTTTGGAAGATTTGTTTATTCTTCAGTTTAATTTGTGGAATTCGACTGAGCTGAACTGCAATGCTACATATTTTGGGTAGCGAGTCGAAGACTTTTAGCCAGCAAAATGTAAATGTCTATGATTACTCTTTGGGATACAATTTTCATTTCCTTCTTTCTCGTAATGCTTTGCTTGTCCGGGGTTATCTTTAGCCTATATATCTTAAAAGTAGAATAAATGACTGTACAACTTTCAAAGAAGGGAGCCACCCTCAATTGGATCAAAAATTTTAGTTAGGGAACACTTCGGAAGTTTTTTGTTTGGTAATGCCTGCAATCATCCTCAGTCGGGGAAGAAGATCTAGGTTTTTGGGGGTTAATTTTTTTAAACAGGTTTCATTAAAAATCGTCATTCCCTTTCTAATATCCGCTGATTCGCCAGCGTGGTCTATTCGCCCAGTGCTTCTTCGCGCCCAGAGGCTGGTATCTCTTTGGACGCGGAGAAGGCATTTGATGGAGTGGAGTGGCCATATTTGTTCAGAGTCTTGGATAGATTTGGATGTGGCAAAATATTTGTAGCCTGGGTTAAGCTATTATATCATTCACCCTTAGCATGTGTACAGACAAATTATTTGCGATCTGATTATTTTCAATTAACACGGGGCACTCGTCAAGGCTGCCCATTGTCTCCGCTTCTATTTGCGATTTCAATTGAGCCCCTCTCTATTACACTTAGGTCAACTACATTATTCCAGGGCATTAGGAGAGGAAACAGGGAACATCGTGTGTCTCTATATGCCGACGACCTTCTTCTTTATGTGAGTGACCCTGCAATTGTGTCCTTGTTGGATCAGTTTGGGACTTTTTCCGGCTATAAACTAAACCTCCAAAAAAGCAAATGCTTTCCCATCAACTTAGCCCTACAGATCCAACAGGAAACCCTGCCCTTTCCCATATCTCACCCGCTTTTTCACATCCCTGTTTGCAGCTAACTACATGCCTCAAGTTAGCTAAATGAAGGCTGACTTTGAGAGATGGCGTAGTCTGCCACTCACTATGGCTGGGAGAGTGCAGTCAGTGAAGATGACTGTACTTCCCAGATTTCTTTACTTGTTCCAATGTTTTGCCAGTTAATCAATCTATAACCTCCTTTATATGGGGTAACAAGGTTCCAAGGGTCAATAAGTGCACTCTCCAGAGAGGTCGTGAAGTAGGTGGACTGGGCCTTCCTAGCTTTATTAATTATTACTGGGCATCCAATATCCAAAAGATATTATTCTGGCTCCACCGACCAGATACAGACTGGTGTCTGCTTGAATCACAATCCTGTTACTCCTCGTCTCTCCCAGCTTTAGTATATTCCTCCCTGCCATTGAAACCCTCTAGATTTACATCCAACCCTGTCGTACTATCCACCATCAAAATTTTTAACCAATTTCGTTGCCATTATAAGCTTACATCAGCTTCAGTTCTGGGTCCCATTCATAGTAACCATTTATTCCTCCCCTCTACACTTGACTCAACCTTTCGACAGTGGGGTTTGAATGGTCTTATGTCCATTAAGGATTTATACACTAACAACATATTTGATAGTTTCGACAACCTACACAAAAAACATGGCCTCCCACATAATAATTTCTTTAAATATCTTCAGGTCCGCCACTTTGTCATGAAAAAATGTCCTTCTTTTCCTGATCTCCCTCCTGTCACAGTGTTGGATAAACTCACTCTTACCTTTGCAAATAAAGGACTGATCTCTGCAGTATATTCTCAATTGATGTATTTAGGAGATCAAAACCTGAACAAAGTTAAAGCTAGGTGGGAGGATGACCTTGGTATGGATCTGTCTGAGGAATGCTGGACAGAAGCGCTGAAAAAAGTCCACTCCTCGTCATCATGTGCTAGATTGGGGCTCATACAATTTAAAGTTTTACACAGGGTTCATTTAAGCAAAGCCAGGATTGCTAACATATATCCAGGGACGGACGCTGGCTGTGACAGGTGCTCGCTCTCTCCAGCCAATCTAGCTCATGCATTCTGGTCTTGCCCCAAACTTGTTAACTACTGGGCAGTGGTTTTTAAAACCATCAGTGAAGTCCTTGGGATGACAGTGAGACCTTGCCCGCTTGTAGCTGTATTTGGTGTAACAGATAAAACCTTGGGTTTAAATACAACCCAGTCTGATATCATTACATTTACATCACTTTTGGCCCGTAGGAGAATCTTGCTGGTCTGGAAATCTACCACTCCTCCATCTGCCGCTGCTTGGCTGGAAGACGTCATGTTTTTTTTAAGGTTAGAAAAGATTAAATTCACATTGAGGGGGTCTGTGAAAAAGTTTTATTTGAAATGGGAACCCTTTTTATCATACTTTGAGGGTCTAAAGGAACTACCTATTGACTGAGGGCACTTGACAGTAAGTGGGGATCCGCCTTTATTCTGTTTTGTTACTTTATTATTGTTAAAAAAGTGCATTTGATTTTGTGATATATTTGGATTGTGAAAAAATAAGCTGCCAAGGGGTGTTTAGGGAGGGTGGGTTAGGGTTATTTTGTTTATATTATTATTATTATTATTTATAAAAAACAAAATGGAGGAAAATGTAATGCCATACATCAGATGTACTGTGAATTTTTTAATTTATTTTTTCCCTCCAATAAAAAACTATTAATTAAAAAAAAAAAAAAAGAGATAGTGTGGAAACAAGCCCTTCGGCCCACCGAGTCCGTGGCGGCCAAGATCCCCGCACACTAACACACGCTAGGGACAATAGTAAGATTAAACAAGAACTTACCAGTTTGAAGTTTATCATTATTTTATGAGGAGGAACGTTGAGGGAATACGTGAAGAACCCCGCTAGGACGCATGCGTGTCATTCTTCACAGCAGCGGTGTGGAATCACAGATAACTATAATGACTAAACATAGCAAGATTAGACAACAGATACCAGTTCAGACTATGATCAAGGGTGGGTGCGGAGGGCACGTATTCCCTCAACGTTCCTCCTCATAACATAAAGATCAAACTTCAAACTGGTAAGTTCTCGTTTAATCTTACTATTTTACTTCGGAGTCACGTGAGTGACTACGTGAAGATTTTAAAGCTCTGTGATTTCATGCCGTGGAACGAGTCCGTGCATCACATCTGCCTTGATTTTTGGGGAGAATAGAGTTAACATCATTAGACATCAATACAATATTGAAACCCAACAGTAAAAATATTAGCACCAATTATTGCCCCTATTTATGGGTATATTATATTACAGAACTTAAATTTGTTTCTGCAAATGTTCCAGGTTCAATGACTGGTTTGTTATAAAGTCGTTGGAAAGTTCCTCCGTTGGCCATCCTGCTGTCTTGAGGATTTGGTCCATTGGTACGTCCAACTTCATAGCTGCCAATGTAGCTGCAGCCCTGGTGGAGTGAGATTTGAAATGCTAGTGTCCACTCTAGCCTATTTAGGCCTTGTTTTAGCCATCTAGAGATGGTCTGGACTGTCACTGTTTTGAATGGCTGTTAGTAGCTGATTAAAGTGACATTTCTTCCCTTTGATGATCTTAGTATACTTCATGTATGATAGTGAGTGAGTTATAATACAGAGACGTCTCTAGGGTAGGTTCTGAATTCTATTTTTTTAGGCGTGTTGACCCCTGTCTGTTCTGTATGACTATTACACTGATGTAAACCTTAAATTCCAGATGAATTAAGCATGTTGTCCAACCTTATTTTCTGTGGTGACTGGTCCCTTTGTGGCGTGACCAGGACCATCAGCATGACTGTTTTGATAGTCCGTTTCCGTAGGAACAGAGCTGTAGCTGGAGACCAGTTTCTTAACATGGTCAGTACAATGTTCACATCCCATATTTTGGAGTACCTGGTTCTTGGGGACTAATTTTAAAATGCCCCTCATGAGTTTGTTTACCAGGGTTTGTCCCAACAGAATGCCGCTCTGTACCTTCGACAGGTATGTTGACAGAGCACTTCTGGCGCAGTTGATGGCACTATGACTGAGCCTCTCATCGTAATGGAGGCTTGCCAGGAATTCCAGAACAGACGGGATGTCCATAGATCTGTGGGTGATGATTATTGTTGTGACAGTACTTCCCATTACTAGATGATACCAAGTACTGATGTTTGGGTGGACTGTCTGTGACCCGCTGAAATAATTCCACATTCGGTCCGTCAGTCCCAGGTGTAGAAGAGGTGCTTTCAACTATAAATAAATAGGTTAATATATAATAGTGACATGGGTAACTCCCCTTGTTGCGGGAAGACCCAGTAAGTTAGGTCTATGATGGATGGTGATGTATGGTTCTGACCCATGTTGATATCACCAGGACCCATGGTTGCATAGGGCATCAGGTATTATCAAAATTCGAGACGTGGAGTCTATAGTTTCTTCCTAAATACCCGACTGATGAGGCAAAGGGAGGGATGCATAAATGATCCCCCAATCAGTGAAGATACATCTGAACCACTGCCCCAGGTTCTGGCTCCCAAGAACATAATTTGATAACTGGTAAGAGCATGGATGTGAATAGGTCGTTATCTGGTGTTCCATACCGGCTGTTCCAGCAATACATATTTTATCCAACATCCATACAGAGGTTTTAGACTTAGCGTGACCTGTTGTCTGCCACTAAATTCAGTTTCCCTGGTAGTTGGAAGCTGAAATCCAATCTCTATCTGGATACGCTATTAATCCAGATTAATAGAGACAGTAACTCTAAGACTATTGCCTCCATCACAGTGAGGAGGTGTTTGGTGAACTCACTGTGGTGGATGTTAGTTTGTGTTTATTGTGTGTTGTTATTATTACATGTATGGCTGCAGGCAACAACATTTCGTTCAGACCGAAAGGTCTGATTGACAATAAAGGATTCAATTCAATTCAATTCACAAATAGTGTTGGCCAGATAGTCACATGGTGTTGATATGTTTCTACCCATATGGTTGACATATGCTACCCCGGTGGTGTTGTCAATTTGTAGACTAACATACTGGTGATATGACCCAAAACAATATGACTTAAAGCCATGACTAGCTCTCACTTCCCCAGGTATATATGCCCAACGTTAGTAGTGATGCCTCCTGAGCATTCCATCTCCCCCACAGCTGGAGATGGAATTAGTAGCATCCCAATCCAAGGCCCATCAGTATGTGGTTCCATAGACGGGTAACTGTGTTTGGTTAGGAACAATGCCTAATGTATGTTCCACCATTTTTGTACCATAGTGGCCTCTGTTGGTTGCTTCATCAGTCCGTCAGAATGACCCCCCCATAATTTATTGAGTGACGCGTGTTACACTCTGTACTATGATTATGTAAAGGTCTGATATCATGTGGCTGTCACACAGCCCCTAATGCCAATTGTTCTACTACCAGTCTGATGGCTGGTTTAGTTCCCTGCAAGCCTCCACAAAGGCTGTACCCTTTCTTACGGCAAAGTCACTGCCATGTGAACTGTGTTAACGGTGGACCGCAGATGATGTGTTGTGTTAAATACATCTGTGGGCACCTCCAATGAGTACTATATAGCAAGCATATTTTAATACCATGCTTGCCATGTAGTACCCTAGGATCAATACCTTAGTTGCACCAAAGGTTCCCATCTGTAATGAACATAAAGTATGAAGTATTCAAATTAGTCAATCTAGGATGAAATGGCAACCACCTATAAATTATGATAAGGATATTTAGGACACGAATTCCTGTGATACGTGTTGGATGTCCTCCAAACTCTTATAATATATGGGCACTGTAGTTCAGTATGCGCTTTAGTTGATTCTTACCCATTAAGCATGAACATTCAGTTCGGTACATGCTGTACTGGAGGATAATGGAATGAATAATTCTAAGGTATACCTTTATAACTCTGAATTTTAATTGTCGGTAGAATAATTCTATGCATACAGATAGATCTGTTATCTCCCACCAACCTCCCTGGTTACTATTAGTAGGTTTGTTACTATTTCGGCATCCTCCGTGGTCGTTGAGGTGCCGGTGTCTGATGAGGGTAGCACATTTCCCAGAAAGTAGTTTTTAAGACGTTCCTCAATGTGCCCCAGAGTTCCCTCTATGTGAAGTTCTTACCCTGTTAAGATAAGATGCCTCCAAATTGTTATATTGGAGGTTCCAGGTTAGCATATAAGGCCAGTGCATCCTGGTGATCTAGTGTCATGTCTCTGTTTATAGTGCGACCGATCCCATCCCGCTGTTAGGACTTAGAACTTTCTTCCGTTTCAATTCCCTGCCCTACCATGTTTTGGTTGATACTGGGAACATTCAGGTTTTGCAGTTCCCGGATGGTAAGCGTTTTCCCATAGGTTTTCTGCACCCTAAGTGTACTAGGGGTATGTTCTGCTCCCCTGTTCAAGTGTAGCCCAAAATTGACCCCCTATACTCTCCTCTGATGAGGGTGAACACTGTGCAGCCCTACAAGAGGTACTGCTGTAGGACTTACTAGCTGCCCCTCTGTGACTAGTCTCCATCTCATGGAACTGCCACTTACCTGCTCCAACAGCCGCTCCAGCTGGTCCCGATGCTCTCCGGCACCCAACCGGCTCCAATGCACATGATCACTGGCCATCGCGGCTGCTCCTGAAGCCGTTACTTCTGAGGCTGCTCCTGCTCCAGTTCCGGCAGCCAGCCCAGGATTGACTCCAGGTGTTCCCCTCTGCTGAGTGAGAAACTCTGTGCCGCCCCACAAGGAGTATTGCTGTGGGCTTGTTAGTTGGCCACTGTGGCTTTGCCTCTTTGGAGTATTTCCACTCTGCAGCCCCACAAGGGGTACTGCTCCTGCAGCCGGTCCAACCGGCTCCAATGCTCTCGGGCACTGGCCGCTCCCGGCTGCTCTTTATTCTGCATGCTGCAGCCGCTCCAACCGACCCCGGTGCTCACGGGCACTGGTCGCTCGCGGCTGCTTAGTATCTCCTCCAGCCGCTCACCTCTCCCGACCGGCCGGGGCCGGCGCGGGAGCGAAGTCGGGAGGGAAGTCGGGCACAGCTGTTCCCATTACGGGAGATCAGCGTGCCGTTTGCTGTTGCTGCCGACTGCCCGCAATTCTGCGGTTCTCCCCCGCCAGCTTTCCTGCAGCCTTCGTGGATCCGGTCCATGTCTCCACCTAAAAGGAAAGTGGAAGGAACGCAGAGTCTCTTACCTGCTGTTCCCGACATTCAAATTCTGGAACGCAGAGTCTTCTTACCTGCTGTTCCCAGCTTTCAAATTTTGTCGCTAGGGGAACGTCGTTCCCCCTGCTGTGACTCGTTGCAATGCGTGTAGCGATAATACATGCATGCGTCCTAGCGGGGTTCTTCACGTAGTCACTCACGTGACTCCAAAGTAAAATTTACATTTATACCAAGACAATTCACCTATAAACCTGTACATCTTTGGAGTGTGGGAGGAAAGCGAAGATCTCGGAGAAAACCCATGCAGGTCACATGGAGAATGTACAAACTCCGTACAGACAGCACCCGTGGTCAGGATATAACCCGGGTCTTGCGCAGTGAGGCAGCAACTCCACCCCTGCCCCAGTGTTTATGTAGAGAGATGTTAACTATTGCACTGAGAATCACAGTATGATTTTCGCTTGGGTGAAGGACATTCTGCCCATTGAGTCCCTACTAGCCCACATTCCCGCCTTGAAAATTCCTTCCTTTCAGGAAATAAATTTCAGCCAGACATCCGATGAGGAATGTTGCCAACTGACCTGCTCCAGATTGTAGGAGTACGTGCTGAGGGATGTACTGAGGCTTGGTGCAGCCAACGCCAAGGCTCCATGGGGGAGGACCACTGTCTAGGGTCCTTCAGCTGCTGGGCATTGGGGGGCAGGGTCCGGTGGAGATACCCCTCAAACAAGGGAAGGGAAACAAGGTGAAGATCACCAGTGATAGGAGGAGAATTAGGCCATTTGGCCCATCAAGTATATTCCGCCATTCTCCCTAATAACCCCATTCTCCTGCCTTCTTCCTATAACATTTGATACCCGTACTAATCAAGAATTTTTCTTTACCTTAAATAAATCCACTGACTTTGCCTTCAGAGCCTTCTGTGGCAAAGAATTCCACAGATTCACCACCCTCTGACAAACAAAATTCCTCCTCATCTCCTTCCCAAAAGAACGTCCTTTAATTCTGTGGCTGTGACCTCTAGTCCTAGACTCTCCCACTAGTAGAAACATCCTCTCCACATCCACTCTCTCCAAGGGGAAAAGATTAAATAGGAATCTGAGGGATAACCTTTTCACACAGAGGGTGGTGGGTGTATGGAACAAGGGGCAAGAAGAGGTAGTTGAGGCAGGGATGTCAACTGTTTCTTAACAAACAGGTACATGGATAGGACAGGTTTGGAGAGATATGGACCATTCTTAACGTCTTGAGTTTAGAAGAATGAGGGGGGATCTCATTGAAATGTACAGAATAATGAATGGCTTGGTAAGAGTGGATGTGGGGAGGATGTTTCCACTAGTGTGAGTGTCTAGGACTAGAGGTCGTAGCCTCAGGATTAAAGGACATCCCTTTGGGAAGGAGATGAGAAGCCCTCTCACCCGTATCCACCTATCACTTGCCAGTCTTTGACCCATCCCCACCTCTCTTCCAGTTTCCCTTAAGGACAAGGAATTTCTTTAGTTGGAGGGTGGTGAATCTGTAGAGTTCTTTGCTGTAGAAGGCCGTGGAGGTCAAGTCAGTAGATATTTTTAAGGTAGGCATAGATAGATTCTTGGTTAGTTCGGGTGTCAGTAGTTATGGGGAGAAGGCAGGAGAATGGTGCACCTATTGCTTATGACCAAAAGCAGGCAGGTGGGACTAGTGTAGCTGGGGCATGTTGTCCAGTGTGGGCAGGCTGTGTAGGGCCTGTTTCCACACTGTATCACTCTATGACTAAACAAAGCAAGTGGCCCACAACTGTAGCAAAGGTCTGAAGAATGGTTTCGATCCAAAACTGTCACCTATTCCTTATGAAACATATTCCTTATCAATATGAAACAGCATCTCATATTTTGCTTGGGCAGCTTACACCTCAGCAGTATGCACATTGACTTCCTGAACTTCAAGTAACCCTTGCTTTCCCTCTTTCTCCATCCCTCCCTCTTCCCAGTTTACCGACCACTTATATTTTATCTCAGTTTGCTTTGGTGTTACCAGTGAAGGAATGGGGGGGGAGAGGGGGGGGGGGGGGGGGGGGTACGCAGGGGGACGGCGTACCCCTACTTTTCAGTTTCCAGTTTATGTCCAATTTCTGTGCTAGAAGGGAGTCAGTTGTTAAATACAGATTTTTTTATAAACGACAATGGATAATCGTTCTGAGTCACCGCTGCATCGGCCATGAGACGAAAACAATTTGTTAACTACCACTGTTAGCACTTGTTAACAGCCAGTAGTTAACACGTAATTATACAATGTGTCATCAATACATCGATCCACATTCCTCAGTAAATGTAATTGTGTTTTGACCAAGTATTAATGACGGGGTTTTACTTTGAATAAAATTCATGGGAGAATTTCTTAAAACTTACTGTCATTAAGGGCTCCGGACCGCAAGCACGGGTAACTTCCTGGTGTGCAGGTACAGTCATTCACCCACTTATACAGTCATTCACCCTATTTTAAGCAGGAACTGCAAATGTTGGAACAATCAAAGGTAGGCAAAATGCTGGAGAAACCGCATCTCACCCGCTGAGTTTCTCCAGCATTCTTATCCACCCATATTATTTAGTAATTTGTACCCGTCATTTAGGGATGTTATATGAATTTTAAAAGAATACATTTATGTGTGTTGTTTTCTCTCTCTCTCCTTCAAGGTTAGTTCTTCTGTTTGCCTTTATTTGCTTCAGTTTTATTTCGTGTTATTTATCACGTTGTGGTTGTAGATTTTGAACGATTCGGATCGGATTATTTAAATTCACATAAATTCATAGCGTTGCCCGAGCGCCAAATCCCTTCAGCTATACCTGCAACTGAAGCTACGGGTGGATTAGTAGACCTTGAAGAGGCATTGACACTTTGTTTTTATGTTGGGGGGGGGGGGAATAGAGAAGGACTGGACCACGAGCTCACTGACTGAATGATATATACGTCCTGACTGAAAATCACAGCCTTCCGATATATTATGTTAGGATAAGCCTTTCTAGAGAAAATGCTACTTTTGGCTTTGCCCATTTTCAAAATATAGAATTTTGAATTTGCCGTTTATTGGTACAAGGAGACTACAAAGCTCGTAATATCTATTTTTTTACACTCCGTAACTTTCTACATTTCTACTTTTGGGTATGTATGTGGCAATTATGGCTCATGGAATTTTCTTCCACACTACTAGTTATATTCGTAACAACATATTTAAATAAGTGAAATTTTCAATATTTCCCAACCATTAAATAATGCCTGAAGTAGGAACCCGACCCTAAACGTCACCTAGCCATTCCCTCCATTGATAAACACAAAATGCTGGAATAACTCAGCGGGTCAGGCAGCATCTCTGGAGAGAAGGAATATGTGACGTTTTGGGTCGAGACCCTTCTTCGGACCCTCCATAGATCCAGCCTGACCTGCTGAGTTCTCCAGCACTCTATGTTTTGCTCTTAAAATAAATCCGTGGTCCGCTGAAGAAACAACACGATAGATGACTCTGGAAGTGCAAGTTTTGTTGTACATTTCATACTGTAGAACACATCATAATACACCTTGAGTGAATTAATGGGGTTAGATTATTTTTTTTAATCTGTTGTCTTATATCAGAACCTTATATCAGATTTAAATCGGAATTCCGATTTGTTTGTTTTCCTATTTGTCAATTTTTTGTGCCCGATTATTTGGCGGCCAATCAACCGCTGTCTCTAAGGGGGTTGCGTCCAATCACCGGTCAGCTTCCCTTAAAATTCCCGTCCAATCAACAAATCGGTCTCTTTCCGTCCAATCAGCCGTTGTCTCCAAGGTCATTGTGTCCAATCACATAATGCGCTGGTCACTCAACGGCCAATCAGACACAGTCTCCGAGGGGCATTGTGACCAATCACCGACCTGCTTCCATCACCGAAGCAGAGATGGCTAGAGCCAACACACAGAGAGAGAGAGAGAGAGAGAGAGCAAACAGTATATCAATGTAGTAGGCACCAAGAGATCTTAAGACCAGAGCCCCACAGTAGTGCAATGGTAGAGTTGATGCCTCCCGGCGCCAGAGGGCCATCTTCGATCCTGACTATGTGTGCTGTCTGTACGGAGTTTGTACGTTTTCCCTGTGATGGCATGAGTTTTCTCCAGGTGCTCGGGTATCCTACCATGATCCAAACATATACAGGTTTGTAGGTCAATTGGCTTAGGTAAAATTGTCATTTGTCCCTAGTGTGTAGGATAGTGCTAGTGTACGGGTTGATTGCTGGTTGGCACAGACTCTGTTGACTGAAGGGCCTGTTTGAATGCCGTATCTCTAAAGTATAGCAAAGTTATACATAGGCCACAGGAGTTTCCTGATCAGTCACAATAACTTTAATGAAATGAGTGTAAATATGTACACCACATGTTTCTCTGGTGTTTCTATATATCTTCCATCAATATCAGGGCAAGAAATGAAGAAATAACTGAGAAAGTTGACCCTATCAATTGGCTTCCTTTTAACAGGACGTTTTTTTTTTTTTGTGTTTTTTAGCTTCAGGTTTGGGGTTTATGATGCTAATTTGCATGGCAATAAAACAATATAAAACAATATAAAAACAAAAAAGAAAGCAGCTATGACATATAATACACAATAAACTGTATTACAAATACACAATAAACTAGTAATGCATTCTTGTACTCTTACATGGGTATGACCGCATATAAAAAAAATCCCCCCCCCCCCCCCCCCCCCCCCCCCCCCTCTTCCCCAACCTCAGTCTCATGGACCATATGGTACCCCTAGTTCCTAAAACCCATTTCCATCACTGGTTGTTACCTTTTCCCAACTAACAATGATCTATTCTACACTTCCTTATCTATGTACCTCCCACTCCCCTGACATCAGTCTGAAGAAGGGTCTCGACCCCAAACGTCACCCATTCCTTCTCACCAGAGTGGCTGCCTGACCCAGCTTTTTGTGTCTATCTTTGTGTTTTCTTTATAGACAAGGTGCATAGCATGATACTATTAAATATATAGACAATGTTGGAAGTGGTTTGCAGAGTATTTTTGTCTGCACATCTTTTTTTTCTTTATTCCGAACAAAGTTTACATTTGAAGTAAAGAAAATACTCGCCCACCAATGATTGCAGGATTGAGCCGGAGTCAAACAAATGCAATCCTCCCGCCTCTCACGGCTCCTTGTATGACGCGATATCACCATTATAAATCAATATCTCCCCCCAACCATCCAGAGATCTGTTACTAAAAAGGAAATGTGCATCCAAAGCGACAAACGCAGAGACCGAAGCGGGGCCGTGTTCTAACTGGAGCTTTTTGGGGGGGATTTCGAAAACAAAGTGAAATCTATTGAAACAAAGTACTGAAGAAGAGTCTCGACCCGAAACGCCACCCATTCCTTATCTCCAGAGATGCTGCCTGACCTACTGAATTCCTCCAGCTTTTTATGTCTAAACTAGCATCTGCAGTTCCTTTCTACGCATTCTCCAGAGATCCCGTCCATCACACTGAGTTACTCCAGCATCCTGTGTTTGTCTTTTGGTGTAAACCAGCATCTGCAGTTCCTGCCGACACATAACATGTACCCTCATCGCTCAAAGCCCTGCTGTTTTATGCTATAAAACCCAACACGCCTTCAATACTTGCTTTACCTGATTGTGGTCTAATGGAGACACTACACAGTGGTGCAGCGGTAGAGTTGCTGCTTTACAGCACCACACACCCGGGTTTGACCCCATCTACAGGTGCTGTCTGTTTGGAGTTTGCACGTTCTTCATGTGACCTGTGTGGGTTTTCTACGGGTGCTCCGGTTTCCTCCCGCACTCCAAAGACGTGCGGGTTTGTAGGATAATCGGCTTCAGTAAAAATTGCAAATTGTCCTTAGAGTGTGCAGGATAGTGTTAGTATATGGGGTGATCACTGGTTAGCGGGCCGAAGGGCCCGTTTCCGTGCAGTATGTCTAAACTAAACGAAAAATGCAGCTAATTATGGTGCAAAGTTCTGATCGTGACCCTGTGGAGTTACAGTACACTGAGGCAAAGGTCCATTGTTAGTGCTGTGGTCAGGATGAACTCCTGCCTTTAGCACTAAAACAAAACACACACACAGATGGATACACATGCCCACTGTACAGATACCCTGATACATGAGCAGAACACAAAGTGCTGGAGAAACAGGCAGCATCTGGAAATGGACAGACGATATTTTGGGTCATAGAGTGATAGCATTTTACAGAGTGGAAACAAGCCCTTCGGCCCAACTTGCCAACACCCGCCAACATGATGTTTCGGGTCGAGACCTTTTAGCTGAAGATTCCCGCATGTTTCGTTTCTTGTCCATTTCTGGGAAACGAACCTGCATCACTCACCGATCAAAGAAGCGACCGTCTGCAGCTGTAAAGGGGTTGCAGCGTTGGCGATGGGACGAATGGTCTTGCTTGGAGCTCCTCCCTGACACAGAACCTCACTGAGCCGACACAACCCCCAGCGCTAGGAGCTGAGATGTACCAAGACTCCTTTCAGCAAACACAAGAATCGACTCCAACGCCAGCAGCGATATCTGCAGAGAAAGGCTATTTATTCTCCAGTGATCTCCACACACGAGATTAGAATGAATTCCTTGAAAATACCCTTTAACTCTCGGTCTTAATGTGCAGAAACAATGAACAGTCGCTCACATAATAGGTGACCACAAACAAGGGCGGTGCTCACCAGATGCAGCAAGCTGGCTTGTAATAGGTTTCTTCAACTATAAGTAATCCTTGCGTTGCCTCGCTCTCCACCCACATCCCCTCCACCCCCCTCCTCCCCAGTTCTCGGACTAGTGCCACTATCCTGAGTGTTACCGAGATGAGGAAAAACCTTTTCTCTCAGAGAGTTGTGAATCTGTTGAATTATCTGCGACAAAACGCAGTATCCTTGGTGGAGGCCAATTCACTGGATGTTTTCAAGAGAGTTAGAAGAAGGGTCTCAATCTGAATCATCACCCATTCCTTCACACCAGAGATGCTGCCTGTCCCGCTGAATTACTCCTGCTTTTCTTAGGGCTGACGGAATCAAGGGATATGGGGAGAAAGCAGGATCGGGATACTGATTTTGGATGATCAGCCATGATCATATTTAATGGCGGTGCTGCCTCAAAGGGCTGAATGGCCTACTCCTGTACCTATTTTCTAGGTTTCTATGTCCTTTTGAGTACTTTGTGTCGGAAGGAACTGCAGAAGCTGGTAAACACTGAAGATAGAAACAAAATGCTCGAATAACTCAACGGGACAGGGTGCATCTCTGGAAAGAAGGAATGGGTGGAGTTTTAGGTCGAGACACTTGATCAGAATGAGAGTCAGGGGAGAGGGAGACACAGAGATAAGGAAGGGTAAGATGTGAAAATTACAGATGAAGTCCGGAAGGTGAATTCACTCTGAAGAACGGTCTCAACCCGAAACATCACCCATTCCTTCTCTCCAGAGATGCAGCCTGTTCTGCTGAGTTACTCCAGCATTTTGTGGCTAACCGCAGTTTAATTTAGTTTAGAGATACAGCACAGAAACAGGCCCTTCGGCCCACAGAGTCTGCACTGACCAGCGATCACCCTGTACATTAACACTATCCTACACACACGAGGGGCAATTTACAATTATACCAAGCCAATTAACCTGCAAATCGTTACGTCTGTCGTTTGGGAGAAAACTTGAGCATCTGGAGAAAACCCACACAGGTCACAGGGAGAACTTAGTAACTCTAGTAACAGACAGCACCTGTGGTCAGGATCGAACCTGGGTCTCTGGCACTGTGAGGCAGCGACTCTACCGCTGCACCACCGTGCCACACATTTGTGTGGGTTCAGTCACCCTCCACGCCCAAAGTAATCGTTCGAGACTCAAGTTTCTTTCCTCATCAGTTTTTTTGGAGCACGGTGGCGCAGAGGTAGAGTTGCTGTCTCACAGCGCCAGAGACCTGGGTTCAATCCTGACTACAGGTGCTGTCTGTATGGAGTTTGTACGTTCTCTCCGTGACCGCATGGGTTTTCACTGAGATCTTTAGTCTTCTCCCATACGCCAAATACGTTCAGGTTTTCAGATTTGTTGGCTTGGCATAAATATAAATTGCCCCTAGTGTGTGTAGGGTGCTGTTTATGTGCGTGGTTTGCTGGTCGGTCTGGACTTGGTTGGCTGAAGGGCCTGTTTCCGTGCTGTATCTCTAAACTGAAAAGAAACTCAACATAGAAAAGGAAACTAGCAGATACCGCACAGTGGTTTGAGCTCACATAAAGCCACAGAGCTCAGGCATTGCAGTGAAAAACAGACAGCGGATGTTGGAACAAAATATAGATATAGATAAGTTAGATTTCTTCTTCGAGTCCGTTGCAATCTCAGATGTCGTTCTGCCAGTATCTGGCGCAGGTCACAGCTGGTCGGGTCGGTTCAGCCAGGTCCTGGGGGCTGCACTGGGGGGGGGGGGGGGGGCGTCGTCACACTCCAGTAGGTGGGACATTGTCTGTACTGCTCCACAGCTGCATGTGTCTTCTGCCTGGTAGTTCCATGCTTTCATAAGTGCTTTGCACCTCCCCTGCTTCACTCGTAATCTGTTGAGGGTCTTCCAGGTTGGCCATGGGAGGTTGTGCCCGCTGGCGGGGCATTCAGTCGGAGTGATTCCTCTCTACATCCAGTCGAGGGCTCGTGTGTTGAGCTGGTTCCATTCATCTTTCCAGATGTTGGTCCTTGCTGTTTCTTTGGTTGTCTGGAGAGGTGGGAGTGTCTGCAAGAAACTGGCTCTGGAATTCAGTCGGGGTGGAGGTGCTGTGTGACCATGCAGGGGGTGCCTGGTATCGATCTCCTGTGCTCTCCGCTCGTCTTGGGTGACGATGGATCGTCTGATATGGGGGGGGTGGGCAATACCAACTAGGGCGTAGAGGCACGGGACTGCCGTTGTCTTTATGCATCCCGTGATAATGCGGCAGGTGTCGTTGAGGGCTGTGTCAACCAGTTTGGTATGGTGGGAGCGGCTCCAGCTTGAGCATGCGTATTCAGCTGTGGAGAAGCACAGGGCTAGGGCAGTTGCACGGATGGTTGGTGGATCAGCGCCCCACTTTGAGTTTACCAGTTTGCGCAGGATGTTGTTGCGAGTGTTGACCTTGGCTTTGGGGTTCTGAAGGTGGGTTTTGAAAGAGAGTGTCCTGTCGAGTGTGACTCCGAGGTACACGGGGTGGAGGTGGTTGGAGAGTTTGTGGCCATTCCATGAGTCGCTCAGTTGTTTTCCTGCATCTCGATTTTTAAGATGGAAGCTGCATAGTTGGGTTTTTGATGGGTTGGGTTTCAGGTGGCTCTTATTGTAGTAGGTGTAGTAGGTTGTCATCTCTTGGAGGGCGCTTTCCAAGACAGGCTCGATCTTCTGGAAGTTCTCCTGTTGGGTGGTGATGCAGAGGTCATCAGCATAGATGAAGCGGCGGCATTGTGGGGGAAGTGGTTGGTCGTTGGTGGTAGGCCATTCTTTTGGGCTTCTTGTCGTTTAGTTGAACGAAGAAGCGCCTGTTGTTGAGAAGGCTTTTGATGACTTGGCACAGGTCGAGGTCACCAGTCATGTCAAAAAGTTTCCTGATCATGGTGCGGTGCTGGACAGTGTCGTAGGCAGCGATGAGGTCTATGAAAGCTGCTCCGGTGATGAGTTTGCACTCAAAACCGTCCTCAATGTGTTGGGTGAGGTTCAGTAGCTGCCCGGCACAGGAGCGGCCGGGGCGGAAGCCAGCTTGATCTTTAGTATGCTTGAAGTCTATAAGTGGCATAAGGCATTGGAGTAGTAGCCTCTCATAGAGCTTGTAGGTGATGCAGAGGAGGGAAATGGGTCTGTAGCTCTTTGGGGATGATGGGTCCTTTCCAGGTTTGGGAATTGCGACAGTCTTGGCCTTTCTCCATACAGGTGGGGTTGTTTTCTGTGCCATGTTAGATAGAACTCTTAGAGCTCTTAAAGATAGTGGAGTCAAGGGATATGGAAAAGGCATTAATGGGGTACTGATTGTGGATGAACAGCCATGAATGGCGCTGCTGTCTCAAAGGGCCGAATGGCCTAATCCTGCACCTGTTGTCTATAAACAAACTGCTGGAGGAAATCTGCAGGAAGGAACTGCAGATGCAGGTTCACACCAACGATAGACACAAACTTATCGAATAGTGAAAAGCCTGAATAGAGTGGATGTAGAGAGGATGTTTCCACTAATGGGAGAGTCTAGGACCTCACTAAAGAACGTTCCTTTAGGAAGATGAGGAAGAATTTCTTTAGTCAGAGGGTGGTGAATCTGTGGAACTCATTGCCTCAGAGGGCTGTGGAGGCCATCAATGGATATTTTTAAGGCAGAGATAGATAGATTCTCAGTTAGTACGGTGTCAGAGATTATGGGGAGAAGGCAGGAGAATAAGGTAGGAGAGAAATATATCAGACATGATTGAATGGTGATGGGCCGAATGGCCTAATTCTGCTCCTAGTACTTATGAACATTAAAATACTGAGAACTTAGCAGGTCAGGCAGCATCTCTGGAGGCATTGAGTCATACAGCATGGAAACAGAGGTGATGGGTGTGATGGTAATTAACTGTCCAGTCCAAAATGCTTATCATTGTCTGTTTTTAAACACGACTGTAAAACAAACAAACAAAAATGTTCAAAATGTTTATTGCTTTTTTGTTTAGTTGTAATTTAGAGATACAGCGCAGAAATTGGCTCATCGAGTCCATGTCGAGCAGCGATCCCCGCACATTAACACTACCCCACACACTACCCCACACACACCGGTAGGCGGCGCGGCTCTGGCCAGCAGCGGCCTCTGCAGCCTGTCCGCGTTTTTATTTTTTTTTGTCTGTGTTTTTATGTAGTTTTTGTTATTTTATGTTGGGGTGTGTGTGTGGGGGGGTTGGGGGTGGGGTGGGAGGGGGAGGGGGGGGGGGGAAACTTTTTGAATCTCTCCCTGCACTGGAGACCCGACCTTTTCTCGTCGGGTCTCAGGTGTCGTTGAGGCCGCAACGAGGAGCGGCCTCCAACAGGAAGAAGCCGGGGACTCAGGTGCCGACTCACCGTTGCCGTCACGGAGCTGGCCGGGTCCGGAGCGGGTGGAGCGGTGGAGGAGCGCTGCTGCTGCTGATGCTGTTGCTGCTGCTGTTGCTGCTGCTGCTGCTGCTACCGGAGAGTCGGAGGCTCCAACGACGGGTCTGTGGACGGCGGCGCCGGGAGCCCGCGGCTCCCTGGAGGGAGACCGCTTTTCGGGGCTCTGCAACGGCGAATTCTCCCGCCCGAGTTGCGGGGTTGAAGAGCTCCTGGAGCGGGGCCTAACACCACTGCCCCGCGCGGCTGGAATGGCCACGGACTCTGCGAGCGCACAACGGGGGCTCCAACACCAAGACCCGGTGTGCGACCTCGCACCACCCGGCGTGGCTTTAATGGCCGCGGGACAATCGCCATCGCCAGCCGGGGGCTATGACTTTGACTCTGACATCGGGGCGGGGAGAGTGCAGTGGAGAGATAAGTTTATTTGGCCTTCCATCACAGCTATGTGATGGATGTTTATGTTAAATGTAATTATGTTGTGTCTGGGGTCTATTTGTGTGTAATGTATGGCTGCAGAAACGGCATTTCGTTTGGACCTCCAGGGGTCCAAACGACAATTAAATTGACTCTTGACTCTTGACTCTTGACATTAGGGATAATTTTCACTTACACCAAGCCAATTAACCTGCTGTAAGCTGTACATCTTCGGAGTGTGGGAGGGAACTGAAGATCTCGGAGCAAAACCAAGCGGTCACGTGAAGAACATACAAACTTCTTACAGAGAGCACCCGTAGTCGAGGTCGGAAAGGAAAGATCAAATGGGACGAAAGCCAATGAAAAATGAACGCAACCCTCTCCCCAGAGCCCCTGCCCGTCCCCCTGAGCTACCACAGACAGGGTGCTGGAGGAACTTAGCGGGCAAGGCAGCTCCCGTGGAGGGAACATATCACTTATCAGGAGCCGCCACGGGCCAGGACTCTTCCCCCCCTCCCCCCTCCCAACAGAAAGGAGCCGCAGATACAGCTGTCACGGCAAGGAACTGCAGATGCTGGAAAATCGAAGGTAGACAAAAGTACTGGAGAAACTCAGCGGGTGAGGCAGCTTCTATGGAACGAAGGAAATAGCCAATGTTTCGGGCTGGGTCTGAAGAAGGGTTTCGACCCGAAACGTAGCCTATTTCATTCGCTCCATAGATGCTGCCTCACCCGCTGAATTTCTCCAGTATTTTTGTCTACCGCAAAACGTCAATGATTCCGGGAATGCCGAGAGAGCTAGAGAGAGACGAGATGGTTAATGGGAGAGAGAGATCGCGAGAGAGAGAGGGGAGAGAGGGAGAGAGCGAAAGACAGAGACACAACATGGGTCGGTAGGTAAATTGAGTGACTAACCTGCTGCACACCAAGAAGCTCACCAAGAAGAAGCCATCAATCAAACCCTTCATCATTAATACTTGTTCAAAACACAATTACATTTACTGAGGAATGTGGATCGATGCATTGATGACACATTGTATAACTACTTGTTAACTACTGGCTGTTAACAAGTGCTACTGTAGTAGTTAACAAATCGTTTGTGTCTGATGGC
Source organism: Leucoraja erinaceus (assembly GCF_028641065.1). Lineage (NCBI taxonomy): Eukaryota > Metazoa > Chordata > Chondrichthyes > Rajiformes > Rajidae > Leucoraja > Leucoraja erinaceus. The sequence goes on along the minus strand of NW_026576501.1, from coordinate 74,843 downwards.
CGTGCAGCAGTTGCTATCCATGATTGTTTTGTAAAATAATCCATATGGCAAATGTTTTTTTAATCTTTATTTAACAAGCCTAATTTGTATTTTCGTACGAAATACGGAAAATTAACGCGGGGGCCCCCCTTAAGCGCGGGGCCCAATTGGGAGAAATCGGTCCATTCGGCTTAAGACCGGCCCTGGTTGCTTCTGGATGGGAAGGGTGAAGAGGGGCTGTACCTTCACCAGTGACAGCGAAGATTCATTCCCCTTCTCCCAGAAGTCTTGCAGCATTTTCTGCCATCCCACCTGGTGCTTGAAGTTAACATTAAAAATATCTATTTCCTAGGAAGTCTTGGTTCGGAAAAAGAGAGGTCTACAATAATTATAGGCAGCATGGAGTAAATGAGGTGCTTGAGGAGTATAAAGAATGTAAAAAGAATCTTAAGAAATAAATTAGAAAAGCTAAAAGAAGATACGAGGTTGCTTTGGCAAGTAAGGTGAAAGTAAATCCAAAGGGTTTCTACAGCTATATTAAGAGCAAAAGGATAACGAGGAATAACATTGGTCCATTAGAGAGTCAGAGTGGACAGCTATCTGCAGAGCCAAAAGAGAGGGGGGAGATATTGAACAATTTATTTTCTTCGGTATTCACCAAGGAGAAGGATGTTGAATTATGTGAGGTAAGGGAAGCAAGTAGAATAGCTATGGAAACTATGAAGATCAAAGAAGGGGAAGTACTGACACTTTGAAAAATATAAAAGTGGATAAGTCTCCAGGTCCTGACAGGATATTCCTTATGACATTGAGGGAAGTTAGTGTAGAAATAGCAGAGGCTATAACAGAAATATTTCAAATGTCATTAGAAACGGGAATGGTGCCGGAGGATTGGCGTACTGCGCATGTTGTTCCATTGTTTAAAAAGGGTTCTAAGAGTAAACCTAGCAATTATAGATCTGTTAGTTGGACGTCAGTGGTGGGAAAATTAATGGAAAGGATACTTAGAGATAATATATATAATCATCCGGATAAACAGGGTCTGATTAGGAACAGTCAACATGGATTTGTGCCTGGAAGGTCATGTTTGATTAATCTTCTTGAATTTTTTGAAGAGGTTACTAGGGAAATTGATGAGGGTAAAGCGGTGGATGTTGTCTATATGGACTTCAGTAAGGCCTTTGACAAGGTTCCACATGGAAGGTTGGTTAAGAAGGTTCAATTGTTGGGTATTATTAGTGGAGTAGCAAGATGGATTCAACAGTGGCTGAATGGGAGATACCAGAAAGTAATGGTGGATAACTGTTTGTCAGGTTGGAGGCCGGTGAGTAGTGGGGTGCCTCAGGGATCTGTGTTGGGTCCACTGTTGTTTATCATATACATCAATGATCTGGATGATGGTGTGGTAAATTGGATTAGTAAGTATGCAGATGACACCAGGATAGGTGGTGTTGTGGATAATTAAGTAGATTTTAAAAGTCTACGGAGAGATTTAGGCCATTAAGAAGAGTGGGCTGAAAGATGGCAAATGGAGTTTAATGCTGATAAGTGTGAGGTGCTACATCTTGGCAGGACAAATCAAAATAGGGCGTACATGGTAAATGGCAGCGAATTGAGGAATGCAGTTGAACAGAGGGATCTAGGAATAACTGCATAGTTCCCTGAAGGTGGAATCTCATATAGATAGGGTAGTAAAGAAAACTTTTGGTGTGCTGGCTTTTATAAATCAGAGCATTGAGTATAGAAGTTGGAATGTAATGTTAAAATTGTACAAGGCATTGGTGAAGCCAATTCTGCAGTATGGTGTAGAGTTTTGGTCGTCAAATTATAGGAAAGATGTCAACAGAATAGAGAGAGTACAGAGGAGATTTACTAGAATGTTGCCTGGGTTTCAACACCTAGGTTACAGAGAAAGGTTGAACAAGATAGGTCTTTATTCTTTGGAGCGCAGAAGGTTAAGGGGGGACTTGATAGAGGTCTTTAAAATTATGAGAGGGATAGACAGAGTTGATGTGGATAAGCTTTTTCCGTTGAGAGTAGGGAAGATTCAAACAAGAGGACATGATTTGAGAATTAAGGGACAAAAGTTCAGGGGTAACATGAGGGGGAACCTCTTTACTCAGAGAGTGGTAGCTGTGTGGAATGAGCTTTCAGTGGAAGTGATGGAGGCAGGTTTGATTTTATCATTTAAAAATAAATTGGATAGGTATATGGACGGGAAAGGAATAGTGAGATTAAACGAGTACTTACCAGTACGAAGTTTGATCTGTATTTTATGAGGAGTTACGATGAGGGATTACGTGAAGAACCCACCCAGTGCGCAGGCGCGGCATACTTCCAAGCAGCGGTGTGGAATCACAGGTAGACACAATATTGAAGTAAAGATAGTAAAGATTAAAGAGACATCAGCTTGAGTTTGATCTATTCAATGAGGGCGGGAGCGGAGGGCACGTAATCCCTCATCGTAACTCCTCATAAAATACAGATCAAACTTCGTACTGGTAAGTACTCGTTTAATCTCACTATTTTACTTCGGAGTCACGTGAGTGACTACGTGAAGACTTCAAAGGTCTGTGATTTCAAACCGTGTAACAGCTATATCACTCACTGCCGAAGTTTATCGAGGGAGGAAGTGGTATCTAAAGACCAACGAATTTGTTAGTTTTTTGAAAAACAAAAATGTTTATTTAAACAATAACAAAAAATAGCTCCCCTGGGCTTAAATTATAAATTTGCAGATTCTAAAATTTTGTCCGCAAACAAGTCCTTCTCCATCAGCGGTTTGTGGTAGAATTTCCGGAACGTTGATTCCCTTGACCATCCCGCTGTACTTAGGATGTGGTCTATGGGAACCTCCATCCGTTCCGCCGCTGACGTGGATGCTGCCCTGATAGAATGGGATTTAAAGACATCCGTGTTAATCCCCGCGGCTTTTAAGACCTGTTTCAACCACCTAGATATAGTCTGGCTGGTAACTCGTCCAAAAGGATTTTTGTGGCTGACCCATAAGGCTTTTTCACTCCCTCTAAGCGTATGGGTTGTGTCTACGTAGTTGTATAGATGGGTCACTACACACAGCCTAGGTTCTGGAGGATAGGCCCGGAAGATTAACGGCGAGTTGGGCATACCTGGCCTGCTTTGTTTTACCAACCCCGGCATGGTAAATGTGATGCAGTCTGGGGTGGTTACCATGTTGTCCAGTCTTAGTTGATGAAGTGACTGAACCCTTTGTGCAGAGACGAGCGCCATGAGCATGAGGGTCTTGAGTGTGGATTGCTCTAGACTAAGGGATCCCACCGGAGGCCAACCTCTAAGGTGTGATAAAACTACACTTATGTCCCATACATGGGTGTATCTGGGTGTAGGGGGTTTTGTATTATAAATCCCTTTGAGGAGTTTTATAACCAGAGGGTGGGATCCAATGCTGTGATGTCCTGTAGGCATGAGGTAAGCGGACAGGGCGCTCCGTGCTGCATTGACGGCACTGTAGCTCATCTTTTGGTCATGGTGTAAGTGGGCCAGGAATTCCAACACGTCCGTGATCGAGGCTGTCTTGTATGATGTCCCTGCATCCAAGCAGTACTGCTCCCATTTCTTGATGTAGGTCAAGTACTGCTTCTTGGTAGAGACTCGCAGGGACGCCGACATGGTGGTGATTGTTCGTTCTGATAACCCCAATCCCTGGTAAGGCCTGTTCAGAACCTACAAACCAGGAGTTTCAAATTTTGATGGCATGGATGGCTTATGCCGGATACCGGGTGCGTCAATAATTGTGGGTGGCTGTGAAAAACCATAGGTGACTCTACCACCATGTCGTGGAAAACTGGGAACCATGGTTGGGTAGGCCAGTCGGGTACAACCAGAATACCTGAAGCCGAGTCTGCCTGTATTTTCTGGAGTACCCGGCTGATGAGGCAGAAGGGAGGGAAAGCATAGAAGAAGAAATTTCCCCAATCCAGCGTGAAGGCATCTACCGCTGCTGCCTCTGGGTCTGGTTCCCAAGCCACATACATGGGTAACTGGTGATTTAATCTAGACGCAAACAAATCTATATCTGGCGTACCATATTGCTTAACAATTCTAGCAAATATTTTTGGGTCTAACATCCATTCGATGTTATCATTGAATTTTCGTGACCTGGTGTCCGCCACTGTGTTTAGCTTGCCTGGTAAATAGGCAGCTGATAGCCAAATATGTCTCTCGACACACCATTGCCAGATTATAGTAGTCAATTTGTCGCATGATACTGATTTTATGCCACCCATGTGCTGGATGTAAGTCACCACCGTCGTGTTGTCAATCATTAACCTGACATGCACGTGCCGCATATCGGATGCATATGCTTTTAGCCCATAAAAGGCGGCCAGCATCTCCAAATAATTTATGCCTAGTGATTGTAGTAGCGATGCCTCTGAATTAGTCCATCTGCCACCTGTGCTGGATATAGAGTTAGTAGCTCCCCAGCCTAAAGCACTGGCATCCGTCGTAATGACTATGTTAGGATTGGTGACGGCGATAGGACTGTAACTGTGCCAAATGTTATCTACCCACCACTGAAGTTCTGATATGGCTTCAGCGGGTAAATCCATAGTTCGATCATAATGCCCCCTACTTTGACGTAGTGCATATGTCCTTGCTCTCTGTAAATTTTGATAATGCAAGGGGCCATAATGTGCAGCTGGAAATGCTGCTACTATACTACCAATGACTCTGGCAACATGCCGGATCTTTGGTTGTGTTTTTGTGATTAAGTTGTTACATGCTTGTGCTAATGCAGCCTTTTTGTCCCTTGGCAGAGTGACAGTCATACGGATAGAGTCGATGGTGAAGCCTAGATAGTCCATGTTAGTTGTTGGCTTCAATACTGATTTATCTGGGTGTAGAACAAATCCCAATGTTTCAAGGAGCTGTTTAGTAGCTAAGACTGCTGCGACAGCTAGTTCCCTGGTTCTCCCCATTATGAGAACATCATCCAAATAAGCCATGACTAAGTGTTTTTGTTCTCTTAATTTTTTCATGGCTACTTTAAGAATTTTAGTAAATAATCTGGGAGCTGTCGTTAAACCATTGGGTAATGCTCTATACTGCCATAGTTGCCCCATCCAGATAAATTTCAGATATCTGAAATGATCCTTATGAATGGGTACTAAATAGTAAGCATCCTTAATGTCTATGCTTGCCATGAAGTATCCCTTGGAGATCAGTTGTCTGGCAGTAACAAATGTCTCCATTTTGAAATGTTGATACTCAACAGATTGATTTAGTGATGTCAAATCAATGATAATGCGACATCCACCATCTTTTTTGGTTCTGATAAATATATTCGATACAAATTCCAATGGCTCGTGTCTGGCCCTCTCAATGATGCCCTTGGCCACGAGCCTTTCTAATTCAGCTTGTCCTTCTACCTTCTCTAATTCTGTGGGAAGGAATACCCTTTGGGGTATGTGCTGAACCGGCGGTTCTATGCCTGGTTTAAATTCAATTTTGTATCCACTGATACTGTTGAGTATAAACTTGTTGTTAGTGATAGAGCACCAAACATGTTTGAAGAACCTTAAACGCCCTCCTGTTAGTACAACACCCTTTGTCTGTGTATGTTGACAGGAACCAGACCCACCTACCTCCATGTTCATTTCTGGGGGCGTCTGCGATGATGGGTTTGGCCCGAGGGTGTCCTTGTTGGTGCTGTGGTGGGGCGGCGTATCTTCCCACGGCTCCGCTCTGGGCCCCGCTCTAAAAAAGAGCTCTGGGGGTAGTGGGAAGCGGTCACCAGGCTTTCACCAGTTCGGTATCTGCTGGTGGATGCCGAGGCATGCTGCCAACTGGGTGTCTTCACCCTGCTCGGTCCTGGTCCTGCCCTCATGAGGCCTACAGGTTTGGCAGCCTCTTCCAGCTCCTTGAGCCTTTTCCCCAAGTCGGCCCCAAATAGCAGCGCCTCCTTCTCTGGCGCTGGAGCTTTGCAAAGCCCCGCGTATTTGGGGTTGAGGGCAGGCCTGATGTTTTCACGCCTCAAGTTGTTTAATTCAAACTGCGTGTTGCACATCAGGGCTAGCACGTCCTGCTGAGGTGTAGTGAGCTCCACGTTCTCCGTGGACCGAGCAAAGGCGGTGATGGCTGCGGTGTGGAGCTTCAGGATACGCTGCATCTTCAGCTCTTGTGTCCTGATATGCTGCCCCAGCTGGCTCCATATCTGGCCGTTTACGGTCTTCACTCGAAGCGCTTCGCAGTTTTCAGGCGCCGTGTATGTGTCGAGGGCCTCTTGAAGGACTTTCTCCTGTAACGGTTTATTGGAGAGCCTGTTTATACTGGCCGCCATTTTTGGCTCTAGCATCCTTCCGGTCCTCGGGGGCGCCGCATACCTGCTGACTACACCCAGTAGCTCTTCTTCCTCCAGCTCGCCTGGCATGCTTGCGCATTCGTCCGCCTGCCCTTGCGATAGGCCAGCCCAGTCCTGGCCTCCCTTACTGACCTCAAACAAGGAGGGAACAGAAGGGTGTGGTGATGGTTTGGAGGAGGCCACAGCCCGTCCTCCCTGGTGATGCCTTGCCTGCATCTCTTGCTCAAGCATCTGCTCGAGCAGCTGCCTCATGCAGCTTAAGCGGCTGTCTCCCCGTTTCGCCGGTGGAGAGTGTTCCCGTTCCTCCGACGAGTCGGAGGCCACCGGCCGGTCCGTTTTCCGGGTAGATTTTCTCCCTGTGCGGGGCGTCGAAGTCGGCGGCCCAGGGAGCGGCTCGGCGTCGGGTGTGCGGGAGCGTTCAAACAACTCCTCCGCCGCTGGTGGCTGCCGCCCAGATGTTGACCCTTCCTCGGGTGGAGTTGGGCAGGCAGTCCTTTTCGTTGGTCGCTTGCGGGTAGCCATGCTAGCGACTCTCTGTAATACAAAAGACTCACTTACCTGAGGTCTTGTCTTTATCCTGCCGCTGGAGAGCCTGGCTCCAGCTGCTGCCGCTGTTGCGCTGCTGGCGTAATGCCGCGCCTGCGCACTGGGTGGGTTCTTCACGTAGTCACTCACGTGACTCCGAAGTAAAATTGATAGTTATGGTCTGAATGCAGGTAGATCGGACTAGGTGAGAGTAAGTGTTCGGCACGGACTGGAAGGGCCGAGATGGCCTGTTTCCGTGCTGTAATTGTTATATGTTATATGGTTATAAACGGTGATCCAGGTAAGGCCATATAGTTGCCACTCTCCATATACTTACCACTCTCTGTGTGGAAAAAGTTGCCCCTCAGATTATTATTAAGTATTGCCCATCTCAACAATGTCTCCTGGCATTGTAGTTCTTCACCACAAATTATTTGTATTGGCTGCACTGATCTCCAGCGTCCCTCAGCTAGTACTCCATAAGCCTAGATGTGCAGTTTGGAAACTTTCCCTCTTCGAATTCACGTTGTACAGATTGTCCAACAGGTTTCAGGCAGACCAAAGTGCTTCTTTCTCTAAGGTTGTTATCTTCCAGTACACTTGAGATTTAGTCTTGGTTAACATCCCTGGAAACAGCATGGAGATCGGAAAGCCTGCTACCCAGCTGCTCAACATCAACCTCAACAAGGAACTTGTCACCAGAACTTGAGGGCCGGAGCTATAGGGATCGGTTGGTCAGACTAGGACTTTATTCCTTGGAGCGCAGGAAGATGAGGTGTGATCTTATAGAGGTGTCTCTGATCAGAGTAGACAAATCCAGAGTAGACAAATCAAGAGTAGACAAATCAAGAACCAGAGGACATGGGTTTAAGGTGATAGGAGAAAGATTTAATACATGCTTGAGGGGTGACCACAGAAGGTGGTGTGTGTATGGAACGAGCTGCTGGAGGTGATAGATGAGGCAGGTACTATAACAGCATTTAAAACATATTTGGGCAGGTACATGGGGAGGAAAGGTTATGGGCCAGACGCGGGCAGTTGGGACTAGTGTAGATGGGGCATCTTGGCAGATGGGCATGTTGTCTCTCTGGTCATTGCCTCAGGATCTCATTGCTGGTGAGTTCCTTCTTTCTCCAGAGATGTCCTTAATCCTGGCATGGTATAGTTGCTCTCTGTCTCTGCTGCAGATACCATTGCATGTTCCCTTGAACATGCCACCCTGTCACCACTACATTATTCTTTCCACCCTCCACTTGCATGGTCATAAGTCCTCACCCTCATCCAAACATGTGCACGATCCCGAGGAGGGGTATTTCTCCACAACCGCCCTCTGCATCTCTCCACCTGCCCCTTCATCACTTTAGTTTAGTTTAGAGATACAGCGCAGATACAGGCCCTTCAGCCCACCAAGTGAAGGCCGACCAGCGATCACCCCGCACACTAACATTATCCTACACACACTAGGGACAATTTACAATCATATCAAGCCAATGAGCCTACAAACCATTTCCCTCTACAGATGCTGCCTGTTCCAGCAGCACTTTGTGTTCTGCTCATGTATCAGGGTATCTACAGTGGGGATGTGTATCCATCTGTGTGTGTGTTGTTGTTTTAGTGCTAAAGGCAGGGGTTCATCCTGACCACAGCACTAACAATGGGCCTTTGCCTCAGTGTACTGTAACTCCACAGGGACATGATCAGAACTTTGCACCATAATTAGCTGCACATAATTTTAGTTTAGTTTAGACATGCAGCACGGAAACAGGCCCTTCGGCCCGCCAACCAGTGATCACCCCGTACACTAGCACTATCCTACACACGGTAGGGACAATTTGCAATTTTTACTGAAGTCAATTAACCTACAAACTCCCAGGTCTATGGAGTGTGGGAGGAAACCGGAGCACCCGGGGAAAACCCACGCAGATCATGGGGAGAATGTGCAAATTTCACGCAGACAGCACCTGTAGTAAGGATCAAACCCGCGTCTCTGGCACTGTAGGTAGCAAATCTACAGCTGTGCCACCGTGTTGCCCCAGTCGTACCATCCTGTCACTGACTGCTAACCCTTTGCCCTTCTTTAAATCATATCATCATTGTTATTATCTGCCTATTTCACCACTCTGTTTCCTCTGGAGATTACTGTAACTGACTGCACTATTTACAACAATTTTGATCAGAGCATTCTGAGAAATCACATGATATTTTGCTTTTTGCAGCAAGGGACTACCAACCAGACACTAGCATTGAGGCCTGTAAACATTTTATTTCATTTTATAAAGCATTTCTTTGTTTGATTACTGAACACGTACAAAATAAAGCAGGGAAAGCGATTACTTTGTTCTGGAGTAGCTTCTAACTGGGGCTGCACTTCATTTAACTAAATGTCCTCGTATTTTGTTTTTCCTTATTGGGCTGGAATTAGAAAAGGGAAACACAAGGATTGAGAAAGGCTGAAGAATGCAAGATTAATTAACAAAACAACATGTGGGGCTTTATTAACCGATTAACAAAGGTGGGAACTTATGCTGTCCCAGGTCAGCTGGGGTATTGTGCCTTATTCTGGAATCCATAAAATGTACAGGGAAGATGTTTAGTTTAGTTTCGAGATACAGCCTGGGAAACAGGCCTCTCGGCCCAACGCGCCCGCACCGACCAGCGAATCCCGCACATTAACACTATCCTACACACTCTAGGGACAATTTTACATTTACATTTATACCAAGTCAATTATCCTTCAAATCTGTAGGTGTGTAGGTCTTTGGGATGTGAGAGGAAACCGAAGATCTCGGAGAAAACCCACGCAGGTCACTCTGTACAGACAGCACCTGTAGTCAAGATCAAACCTGGGTCTCTATAGCTGTAAGACTAGCTCTACCGCTGCGCCCCCATGCCGCCCTATTCTTCTATTTCCCTCTAATGCCTCTGTAATCTCTCCCGCTGCCCCACTGTCTGTCACCTCTGCCACTGCCCCACTCTCTGTAATCTCTCCCACTGCCCCACTCTGCCCCACTCTGTGTAATCTCTCCCACTGCCCCACTCTGTGTAATCTCTCCCACTGCCCCACTCTGTGTAATCTCTCCCACTGCCCCACTCTCTGTAATCTCTCCCACTGCCCCACTCTGTGTAATCTCTCCCACTGCCCCACTCTCCATCACCTCTCCTGTTGCACCATTCTCTATCATCTCCCCCACTGCCCCACTGTCGCCTGTCTCCCCCTCTGTGTTGGCCACCACCCCTCTCTTTTTTTTATCACCACTACCTCTGATCTCGCTACCACTCTCACTGTTCCTCTCCATGACTTCTCTCCGTTATTCCGACACAGCTCACCTCTCCTCATCACCTTTGCTCTTCTCTCTCTGCTGCTGACTCTGCCCCCTCTGTCACCCCTCTTGTCACTTTTCTCCATCATGATACCCGCTCACCAACACCCCTCTCTTTCCCAAATGTCTATCCCATGCTCTGACATCTCTCGCTCATTCCTCTTTCTCTCTGCTGTGACTCCCTCTCTTTCTGTCCAAATACCTCCTGCCTCTACCCCCTTCTCCCTTCCACCATGACTCCTCCCTCTACACACCCCCACTGTACAGATACCCTGATACATGAGCAGAACACAAAGTGCTGGAGTATCTGGAAATGGACAGATGACATTTCGGGTCATCTACATTACTAAAACCCAGTTCTTGACCGCTTTTCCAGATCTGTGCTGCGATTTCCGAGAGAACGCCACCACCTACGGCCGTCATTTTTGGCCACCTCCCTCAGAGTAGCAATGTTACAAAATTTTGAGATTTAAAAAATCAAGTCTGCAATTTATCCCATCAGATAAAGCATAACAATAAGTTTAATTTGACACCTAATTCACTTTCATATCTCAAGTATTAAAAAAGTTATGACCATTTTCATACTCGGAAATTAGCATCTTGTTCCCTATTGATTTTCAATGGGCATTACAAAAAAGCTGTGATCTTGGATAGTCAAAAGCACATTTCTTAAGGAAAGATTAACATTTTTAAATAGCCTAAGTGTCCAAAGATTATTCACAAATAATTCACAATATAACATGATTTTTATATCTAATTTACATTAATTTATAGGCCAAATGGAAGCAATTTAGTGTTCAATTGCTGTAAATAAATGCCCATTTAAATCGGTTTTCTAGTGGGTTTCTGTGAACGCGCAGGTTTAGAATGTTGACAGCGCGCTAGATTAGTGCCCTCAAATGCCGAGAAAAATACTGCGGGATATAAAAAGCCCAAAATGAGCTATTCGTTATAGATAATTATAATTATAGGGTTATATACATGCCCCATTTAATGTAAAAATAAGGTACATACCTTTAATTGTTTGCTTTATAAAACCCTGGGGCTGCGAAAGCTTGCGAATTGAACGAGAGTTTTTAAATTTATTATATCTACTATTCGAGGCCTATAAAACTAATAATAGCTTTTGGGACCGGGTCTTGCAGCGATTCTCCGTTAATGATTTACTAGGCTGAACATCTGCGATTGGAACAGCCTAGTAAAAATCGGGTTTTAAACCCGCCCCCTCCAAACAGCTCCAAAATCACACACAAGGGGTGGGGCAGATGCTCAGCCACGATTCAGGTAGGTTTTGTAACATACCTACTCAGAGCCCCCCTCTGCCGCATGTGTGCCGAGGATTTTTCCCCTCGATGAAATATGACCGAGATATTAATGTTTTTACATCATTTCCCATTCTCTCTGCTGCCCCCGCTGGCGGCAGGGGAGGGAGGGGCTATAAAACCTGGAAGCGTCCCGCTTCAACTCACTTTCTTGCTGGCCACGAAGTGAAAGGGTCACGGCTCTCTGAGCTGCAGCTCTGCTCCCAGGTGAGTGCTTTTTCACCCAATTGATATGTATGTTATTCACCATGCTCTGAAGTTTCTTGGCATTTTGTTGGAAAGAGTTTGTATATTTGTCTACTATCTATATTGTGTTTGAACTGTGAATTGAAAATAAAAACCATTTGCATTTGTATAATTGTCTATCTATATTGTGTTTGAACTGTCAATTGAAAATAAAAACCATTTGTATATTTGTCTATCTATATTGTGTTTGAACTGTGAATTGAAAATAAAAACCATTTGTATATTTGTCTATCTATATTGTGTTTGAACTGTGAATTGAAAATAAAAACCATTTGTATATTTGTCTATCTACATTGTGTTTGAACTGTGAAATGAAAATAAAAACCATTTGTCATTGATGTAAAGGGTTTTGCAAATTTGTTTCTCTTGGGTTCTGAAATGGTTGCACCAGTTTTCAGGTAACTAAAGCATGATGTCTATTGTGTTTGAAATGGTGATGTAAGTTGAAATGCATTTGTTGCAACGTTTTCAGGCCAGTAATGCGTGAAAGAAGCTGTTTATTTCGATCAGCACTGTGTTTAAATTTAAAATTGGTGGACATTTTGTGATTTTGGCGGTTTTAAGATGGCGGCGATGACGTCATTTCTGACGATCGGTAAGATGGCGCCATGACGTCATTTCTGGCGAGCCACGAAGTGAAAGGGTGACGGCTCTCTGAGCTGCAGCTCTGCTCTCAGGTGAGTGCTTTTTCACCCAATTGATGTGTATGTTATTCACCATGCTCTGAAATTTCTTGGCATTTTGTTGGAAAGCATTTGTATATTTGTCTATCTACATTGTGTTTGAACTGCGAATTGAAAATAAAAACCATTTGTATATTTGTCTATCTATATTGTGTTTGAACTGTGTAGATGGTTATGCATGCAACCAAATATGTAGTTACCTCATTACCATATTGACACTCCCACCTTATGTAGTATAACTGTAGTATCTGCATGCACCCTCCCCCTGTAGGTTCCAGTACGTGTGTAGACCAGTTGTGGTCAGTGCTGGGACGTGTGGATGTAGTGTCTTAATAAAGACTTAGTGAAGGACTAAGGACTACATCTAAGCTCCTTTACATGGTGTCAGAACCTTTTAATCTGCGCCTCTCGTATATCAGGTTTTATTTTGCCTTTTGAGTGTGTGTGTAGTGATGGCTTCGTCTTGTCGCAAGCCTTCCCCGTTTGTCTTTGATGCCGACATCGCGGAGCGATGGGACACGTTCGTCATGGACTACAACCATTATGTGAATATTGCACACCGTAATGACCCTGCTGCTGTCAAAGCATCGCTGCTATTGAATCTCGCTGGGCCTGATGCTATGAGGCGGGCTCAGTCGTTTGTGTACCGTCCAGCGGTCCTGGGTGAGGATGACCAGATTGCTGAGCCAGCCGAGTCTCCTGACGACCCGGTGTGTCTGTTGAGGAAGTTTACAGAGATTTGCGACCTTCCTTCGAACCGCATTTTGGAGCGGGCTCGTTTCATTTCTCGCAAGCAACAGCCTGAGGAACCTGTGGAATGTTTTATTGCCGACCTCCGCTATCTATCCCAGCGCTGTCGTTTTGGTGAGTTGTGTGACCAGCTCACGCGGGACATGTTAGTTACTGGCATGTTAGACCAGAAGTTGCGGGCTGATTTATTACGGAGGCCTGACCTCACGTTGAACGAAGCTGTGCATGCTTGTCGCATTGCTGAGGTTGTTACTCCGTTTCATGGGGAGAGAGGATCTGGGAACCGTGCCGTTAGTGTGGCTGCTCTGTCTGTGCCGCGGCGGCCACCAAACAGTTTTAAACCACAGCCTCGCCCAGCTCCTGCCCCTCGCCCTCAGAGTGCCAGGAAGTGCCCCTATTGTGGGTATGGACATTTGCCACAGTCTCCGTGCCCTGCTTATGGAAAAGCCTGCAACTATTGCAGAAAACAGAACCACTTTGCGGCGGTATGTCGTTCCCGTGGAAACGCCGCTCAGCCTCCTCGCCAGGTGTTTAGCAACCTACAGAGGATTGAAAGTGTCCTTGATTCTCAGTACATTGACGAGTCAGCCCCCTGATCGGTATGGCGACTTTGCTTAATATTGTGCTGTTTGATTAATTGATACTGTTACTATGTTGCAGGTTTGTATAATTACCCTGCTGCTGTTTATTCTACGGGAAAGGATGTAGATGGTTATGCATGCAACCAAATATGTAGTTACCTCATTACCATATTGACACTTCCACCTTATGTAGTATAACTGTAGTATCTGCATGCACCCTCCCCCTGTAGGTTCCAGTACGTGTGTAGACCAGTTGTGGTCAGTGCTGGGACGTGTGGATGTAGTGTCTTAATAAAGACTTAGTGAAGGACTAAGGACTACATCTAAGCTCCTTTACATGGTGTCAGAACCTTTTAATCTGCGCCTCTCGTATATCAGGTTTTATTTTGCCTTTTGAGTGTGTGTGTAGTGATGGCTTCGTCTTGTCGCAAGCCTTCCCCGTTTGTCTTTGATGCCGACATCGCGGAGCGATGGGACACGTTCGTCATGGACTACAACCATTATGTGAATATTGCACACCGTAATGACCCTGCTGCTGTCAAAGCATCGCTGCTATTGAATCTCGCTGGGCCTGATGCTATGAGGCGGGCTCAGTCGTTTGTGTACCGTCCAGCGGTCCTGGGTGAGGATGACCAGATTGCTGAGCCAGCCGAGTCTCCTGACGACCCGGTGTGTCTGTTGAGGAAGTTTACAGAGATTTGCGACCTTCCTTCGAACCGCATTTTGGAGCGGGCTCGTTTCATTTCTCGCAAGCAACAGCCTGAGGAACCTGTGGAATGTTTTATTGCCGACCTCCGCTATCTATCCCAGCGCTGTCGTTTTGGTGAGTTGTGTGACCAGCTCACGCGGGACATGTTAGTTACTGGCATGTTAGACCAGAAGACGTGTGGATGTAGTGTCTTAATAAAGACTTAGTGAAGGACTAAGGACTACGTCTAAGCTCCTTTACAAACTGCGAATTGAAAAAAAAAAGCATTTGTATATTTGTCTATCTACATTGTGTTTGAACTGTGAATTGAAAATAGAAAGCATTTGCATTTGTCTATTTGTCTATCTATATTGTGTTTCAACAGTGAAATGAATATAAAAACCATTTGTTATTGTTATAGTTATAAAGCGTTTTGCAAATTTGTTTCTCTTGCGTTTTAAAATGGTTGCACCGGTTTTCAGGTAACTAAAGCATGATGTCTATTGTGTTTGAAATGGTGATGTAAATTGAAATGCATTTGTTGCAACATTTTCAGGCCAGTAATGCGCGAAAGAACCTTTTTTATTTCGATCAGCACTGTGTTTAAATTTTAAATTGGCGGACATTTTGTGATTTTGGCGGTTTGAAGATGGCGGCGTTGATGTCATTTCCGGCGATCGGTAAGCTGGCGGCGACGACGTCATTTCCGGCGATCGGCAAGATGGCGGTGATGACGTCATTTCCGGTGATCGGTAAGATGGCGGTTATGACGTCATTTCCGGTCGGAGGCAAGATGGCGCTGAAGACATGCACGAGGTGTTGAATAATGCTACAGAGCTGGTAAGTGTTGTTACATCCGCAGCGGCAATTGTGTTTCAGCAAAATCTGCAATTGTGAATGTGTGTGTGTGTGAATAATAAAAGGAGGAATTGTGTCCGGAAAGTAACATGTTGGTGAGATGGAGATTTATATTGTAGCACAAAAAGTATTGATTTGTGTTTCATTTTGCACAGTTTACAGCCGATTATGTAAGCCCCCCCCCGCCACAGACTATCGCTGAAGCTGCTGCTGGCAATGGTGCCAGTAGCGACAAAGACGCGCGAAAGAGACAGAGAGAGAGAGGCCACAATGGACTGGCAGGCAGGCAAGAAATGTACAGAGATATGTGTGTGTGTGTGTGTGTGTGTGAATGTGAATATATGTGAATGTGTGTGTGTGAATATATGTGTGTGAAAATGTGTGTGTGTGTGTGAATATATGTGATGTGTATATGTGTGTGTGTGCCTATGTGTGAATATGTGTGTGCGAATATATGTGTGTGTGTGAATATATATGTGTGTGTGTGTGTATGTGTGAATATGTATGTGTGAATATATATATGTGTGTGTGTGAATATATGTGTGTGTGTGTGAATATATATGTGAGTGTGTATGTGTATCTGTGCCTGTGTGTGTGTGAATATGTGTGTGCAAATATATATGTGTGTGTGAATATATGTGTGGGAATATATATGTGTGTGTGTGTGTGTATGTGTGAATATGTATGTGTGAATATATATGTGTGTGTGTGTGTGTGTATGTGTGAATATATATATGTGTGTGTATGTGTGAATATATATACGTGTGTGAGAATATATATGTGTGTTTGCGTGAGTGTGTGTGTGTGAATAGGGGGTTGCACCGTAAGGTCGCAAGGTAATAGGACTTGACGCACGGAGCCGCTCAAACCATCTGAAGACATCCGTCACTTCCAGTATATGTTATTAATGCAAGAAACGCGTCCTTTCCTATCTGTTAAAAACCGCCAAACTGTTGAATTTGTGCTCTGAAAAAAATCGTGGAAGTTGGGGTAAGTGTGAGAGACATGTACCCAACATTAGAATTCCAAACGTGAAATGTAATGAAGGTAAAGAGAAGCGAGAATTGAAGGGACAACAGCAGCTAAAGTGCTTGGTAAAGATTGCCTGTGCAGATATCGTAATTGAAAATATTGGAATTATCGTGTTTGCTCACTGCATTTCATCAACTGAATAAGGGGGGTGGGGTGTCGAATGGGATAGTGGAGGATGGAGTTAAAGGGAAAGGATTTCTTAAATGTGTGAGCGTAGAGACAGAGGGGAGTAAAATGAGGGTAGAAGCAATAGGTAGCAAGGTGAAAACTAAAAGTGGCAGACAGACAAAACCAGGGCAAAAATCAAAAAGGGCCACTTTTCAACATAAAGGGGTAAGAGTGTTGTAAAAACAAGCCTGAAGGCTTTGTGTCTCAATGCAAGGAGCATTTGTAATAAGGTGGATGAGTTGAATGTGCAGATAGTTATTAATGACTATGATATAGTTGGGATCACGGAGACATGGCTCCAGGGTGACCAAGGCTGGGAGCTGAACATCCAGGGATATTCAATATTCAGGAGGGACAGAGAGAAAGGAAAAGGAGGTGGGGTAGCGTTGCTGGTTTGAGAGCAGATTAACGCAATTAAAAGGAAGGACATTAGCTTTGAGGATGTGGAATCGATATGGGTAGAGCTGTGAAACATTAAGGGGCCAAAAACGCTGGTGGGTGTTGAGTACAGGCCACCTAATAGTAGTAGTGAAGTTGGAGATGGTATCAAACAGGAAATTAGAAATGCGTGCAACAAAGGCAAAACAGTTATAATGGGTGACTTCAATCTACATATAGATTGGGTGAATCAAAGTGGCAGGGGTGCTGAGGAAGAGGATTTCTTGGAATGTATACGGGATAGTTATCTAAATCAACATGTAGAGGAACCAACGAGAGAGCAGGCTATTTTAGACCGGGTATTGAGTAATGAGGAAGGGTTAGCAGTCTTGTTGGACGTGCCCCCTTGGGCAAGAGTGACCATAATATGGTTGAGTTCTTCATTAGCATGGAGAGTGACATTGTTAATTCAGAAACAATGGTTCTGAACTTAAAGAAGGGTAACTTTGAGGGTATGAGACATGAATTGGCCAAGATTGACTGGCAATTAATTCTAAAAGGGTTGACTGTGGATATGCAATGGAAGACATTTAAAGACTGCATGGATGAACTACAAAAATTGTTCATCCCAGTTTGGCAAAAGAATAAATCAGGGAAGGTAGTGCATCCGTGGATAACAAAGGAAATCAGGGATAGTATCAAAGCGAAGGATGATGCGTACAAATTAGCCAGAAAAAGCAGCATGTCGGAGGACTGGGTGAAATTCAGAGACCAGCAGAGGAGGACAAAGGGCTTAATTAGGAAAGGAAAAATAGATTATGAAAGAAAACTGGCAGGGAACATAAAAACTGACTGCAAAAGTTTTTATAGATATGTGAAAAGAAAGAGATTAGTTAAAACAAATGTAGGTCCCTTGCAGTCAGAAACAGGTGAGTTGATCATGGGGAACAAGGATATGGCGGACCAATTGAATAACTACTTTGGTTCCGTCTTCACTAAGGAAGACATAAATAATTTGCCGGAAATAGCAGGGGACCGCGGGTCAAAGGGGTTGGAGGAATTGAGTGAAATCCAGGTTAGCCGGGAAGTGGTGTTGGGTAAATTGAATGGATTAAAGGCCGATAAATCCCCAGGGCCAGATAGGCTGCATCCCAGAGTACTTAAGGAAGTAGCTCCAGAAATAGTGGATGCATTAGTAATAATCTTTCAAAACTCTTTAGATTCTGGAGTAGTTCCTGAGGATTGGCGGGTAGCAAATGTAAACCCACTTTTTAAGAAGGGAGGGAGAGAGAAAACGGGGAATTACAGACCAGTTAGTCTAACATCGGTAGTGGGGAAACTGCTAGAGTCAGTTATTAAAGATGGGATAGCAGCACATTTGGAAAGTGGTGAAATCATTGGACAAAGTCAGCATGGATTTACGAAAGGTAAATCATGTCTGACGAATCTTATAGAATTTTTCGAGGATGTAACTAGTAGCGTGGATAGGGGAGAACCAGTGGATGTGGTGTATCTGGACTTCCAGAAGGCTTTCGACAAGGTCCCACATAAGAGATTAGTATGTGAGGAGGATGCTAGGAGACTGCAAGGTGACTTGGATAGGCTGGGTGTGTGGGCAAATGTTTGACAGATGCAGTATAATGTGGATAAATGTGAGGTTATCCACTTTGGTGGCAAAAACAGGAAAGCAGACTATTATCTAAATGGTGGCTGACTAGGAAAAGGGGAGATGCAGTGAGACCTGAGTGTCATGGTACACCAGTCATTGAAAGTAGGCATGCAGGTGCAGCAGGCAGTGAAGAAAGCGAATGGTATGTTAGCTTTCATAGCAAAAGGATTTGAGTATAGGAGCTGAGAGGTTCTTCTGCAGTTGTACAGGGTCTTGGTGAGACCACACCTGGAGTATTGCGTACAGTTTTGGTCATTATTGCCATAGAGGGAGTGCAGAGAAGGTTCACCAGACTGATTCCTGGGATGTCAGGACTGTCTTATGAAGAAAGACTGGATAGACTTGGTTTATACTCTCTAGAATTTAGGAGATTGAGAGGGGATCTTATAGAAACTTACAAAATTATTGAGGGGTTGGACAGGCTAGATGCAGGAAGATTGCTCCCGATCCAGGACAAGGGGTCACAGCTTAAGGATAAAGGGGAAATCCTTTAAAACCGAGATGAGAAGAACTTTTTTCACCCAGAGAGTGGTGAATCTCTGGAACTCTCTGCCACAGAGGGTAGTCGAGGGCCAGTTCATTGGCTATATTTAAGAGGGAGTTAGATGTGGCCCTTGTGGCTAAGGGGATCAGGGGGTATGGAGAGAAGGCAGGTATGGTATACTGAGTTGGATGATCAGCCATGATCATATTGAATGGCGGTGTAGGCTCGAAGGGCCGAATGGCCTACTCCTGCACCTAATTTCTATGTTTCTATGATGTTGGGGAAGTCCAGGACAAGGGGTCACAGCTTAAGGATAAGGGGGAAATCCTTTAAAACCGAGATGAGAAGAACTTTTTTCACCCAGATAGTGGTGAATCTCTGGAACTCTCTGCCACAGAGGGTAGTCGAGGCCAGTTCATTGGCTATATTTAAGAGGGGGTTAGATGTGGCCCTTGTGGCTAAGGGGATCAGAGGGTATGGAGAGAAGGCAGGTACGGGATACTGACGGTGCAGGCTCGAAGGGCCGAATGGCCTACTCCTGCACCTAATTTCTATGTTTCTAATAGTAAGGCATTATTCGTGTTTTTTCTTGATTCCTTTGGTATCTATAAATTCTCAGAAGTGATAAATCTGGCTGTAAATTTTTCTTCAGATGCGTTTTCATTTTGTACGCAAAAGACAACTTGAGAACCATGGGCGATTTATTAAAAAAAATACTGCCAGATTTATCACTTCTGAAAATTGTTAGATGCCAAAGGAATCAGGAAAAAACACAAATAATGCCTTACTATTAGAAATGTTGATGAAATGTAATGAGCAAACGGCCAATGTTCGCTAAGCACTCTTTGTTGTCCCTTCAGCTCTCACTTCTATCTACTGTCATTTCTCCTCACTTTTGGAATTCTGGAGTAGGCTAAATGTCTCACATGCTCATCCCGATTTCCATAATTATTTGCAGCGCAAAGAATGGACATTTTTGGCGGGTTTTAACGGATCCGCAACGTTCAGATTCAGATTCATATTCAACTTTAATTGTCGTTGTTAGTGCACAGTATAGAGACAACGAAAGCGGTTAGCATCTCCCTGGAAGATGGAGTTGGAAACAATGGTAAGTGCCTACCTGCAGTACATCGCGTGTAATCCATTTGGTGTAGCGTAGCAACAGTGCGGGTCATGGGTCGTGACCCGACTGCCGTGAAACCTCCCTCTGTGTGTGTGTGTGTGAATATATGTGTGTGTGTGTGAATATATATGTGTGCGTGTGAATATGTGTGTGTGTGAATATTTACATGTGTGTGAATATGTGTGTGAGTGAATATGTGTATGTGTGTGTGTGAATATGTGAGTGTGTCTATATATGTGTGTACATGTGTGTGTCTGAATATGTGTGTGAGTGAATATGTGTGAGTGATTATATGTGTGTGTGTGTGTGTGTGTGCATATGTGTGTGAGTGCATGTGAATATGTGTGTGTGTGTGGAAATAATATAATATTTCGTAGTTCAGAGCTTATTTGTTATGTTTAATAGTGTGATGGCTGTCAGGAAGAAGCTGTTCCTCAATGTAGATGTTACAGTTTTCAGTTTACATAAGTCGAACTTGACTCCAGAAGTCGGGCATCAGTCAGTCCACAAGCTGTGAGTCAGTCCAAAGGCCATGAGTTAATCCCAAGGCAGTGAGCCCACATGTCATGAGTAAATCACTCACTGCCCCCTCTCCTCCACTGACACCTCAAGACGCTGCCCTCCGCCTGGCTATAGGATGCACCCCCTACTGAAGCCGTCCACATCCCTTCTCATCAGTTCTCATCTAGTCCTCCCTCAATAGAGAGTGTTCAATCTCCTTGATTTGTAGCTTCTGGTGACTCTACTAAGCATAGAACACAAAGTGCTGGAGTAACTCAGCGGGTCAAGCAGCATTTCTGTAGAATGTGGACAGGTGCCGTTTCAAAATAGGCAGGACAAAGCTGAAGGGATGGGGCAGGACAAAGCCTGTCAAATATCCCCCCCCCTCCCCCACTTTATTTTCGCTTTTTCTCCCCTACTACATTAGTCTGAAGAAGGGCCCCAACCTGAAACGTCTTCCAGAGATGCTGCCTGACCCGTTGAATTACTCCAACACTTTGTTCTAAGCAAAAATACAGCATCTACAGTTCTTTGTGTCTTCAGAAAGAATGGTTCAGGTGAGTTATGATTGTCACGCTATCGATGTCTGCCATTTATCCTATTTGTTTTGAAAGAGAAAAGTTATTAAGAATTGAATTAAAAGGGGGAAGTAGAAGGATTAGGGGATAACATTGTATTAGAAGTAAAGAGCAGAAATTAAAAATTGATTACATGCAATGAACAATACAAAATAATACTGGCAGACAAGATTAAGAACGGGTGCAAAGCATTTTATATTTATCCAGTAAATGGATAAAACCCATTGGGGACTAATGTATGTGAAACCACAAGATGTAGTTTAGTTTTAGTTTAGAGATGCAGCAGGGAAACAGGCCCTTCGACCCACTGAGACATTTCCAACCAGCGATCAAACCCGAGTCTCTGGCGCTGTGAGGCAGCAACTCTACCGCTGTGACACTGCACCGCCCAGTGTGAATATTTCTAGTATTAGACGTATAGAGAGGTAATGAAAGAATGATTATAAGTGCAAAGAGGGACCACTAGCGAACAATATTAAGTACTGGCCCAAAGCATTATATGTTTTAGTTTAGTTTAGTTTAGAGATACAGCTCTGAAACAGGCCCTTCGGCCCACCATGTTCGCACCGACCAGCGATCCCCCCACATTAACACTATCCTACACACAATGGACAATTTTAAACATACACCAAGCCAATTAATCCACAAAACTGTATGTCTTTGGAGTATGGGAGGAAACCGAAGGTCTCGGAGAAAACCCATGCTTTTACAGGGAGAAAGTGTGAACTCCGTACCGATAGCACCCATAATCGGGATCGAACCTGGGTCTCTGTCGCTGGTAGCGCTGTAAGGCAGCAACCCTACCACTGTGCCACTGTGTATCCAGTGAAAGGATCCATCTCTATGTGGAACCACAAGGTAAAGGTGAAGTCTGAAATGAATATCTCTCCTCTGTGTTGGAGGGAACTGCAGATGCTGGTTTACACCGAAGATAGACAAAAAAAGCTGGAGAAACTCAGCGGATCAGGCAGCATCTCTGGAGAGTGGGAATGGGTGATGTTTCGGGTCGAGACCTTCAGACTAAATAGATCATTGTCAGCTCGGGCAGGTGACAACAAAGCAAACAGATACAATGTAATCGGAGACGGTCAGACTGGTCGGAAAACTGGGAAGGGGAGGGTTGGAGAGAGAGGGAAAGCAAGGATTACTTGAAGTTTGAGAAGTCAAAAATCATACTGTTGGGGTGCAAGCTGCCCAAGTGAAATATGAGGTGCTGTTCCTCCAATTTGCGCTGGGCCTCACTGTGACCTCTGCTCTGTATTTACTGAAGGAAAGGATATTGCATTTCTTGAACCTTAGAACATGTTACCATTAAAAAGGAAATATTAGATACCTTGGATGAGATTTACGATGGATGTAGCCCAGGCTGCTTTGGGAGGAGATTGCTTTGACCCTGGCAGAGATTCTTACTGTTCACTTTGACGAGTGAAGTGCAAGAAGTCAGGAGGACAGCAAATGTGGTCCTTTTATTGGAGAATGGCAGCGGGGATAAACCAGGTTATTCCAAGGCTCTGAACTTAACGTCAATCGTAGAGAAGATATGGGGATTAAAGCTGAGGCACAGGACTGCTGTACACTTGCACAGAGGGAAGAGCTTTGTTTGGAGAAGCATTTGTTTCTAGAGGACTAGAATACAAAAACATGGGTGTAATGATGAGGCTTTATATGGTGCTGGTCAGACCACATTTAGATTATTGCGAGATATTATCTCCTTAGCAGATAGCCACATACCTGAAGAAGGACGTGCTGGTGTTGGAGAGGGTCCAGAGGATGGTTACTAAAATGAGTGGGTTAACATGTGATGAGCATTTGACAGCACTGGGCCTCTACTCGCTGGAGTTTAGAAGATTAAGGGGGTACATAATTGAAACTTACTGAATCAGTGAAAGGCCTGGATAGAGTGGATGTGGAGAGTATGTTTCTACTATTGGGAGAGTCTAAGATCAGAGGCCATCACCTCAGAATAAAAGGACGTACCTTTAGAAAGGAATGTTGGTAGTCAGAGGATGGTGAATCTGTGGAATTCATTGCCAATTCAATGGACATTTTTAAAGCGTAGATCTCTACTCCACCATTCAATCATGGCTGATCTATCTCTCCCTCCCAACCCAATTCTCGTGCCTTCTCCCCATAATCCCTGACACCCATACTAATCAAGAATCTATCTATCTCTGCCTTTAAAATATCCATTGACTTGGCCTCCACAGCCTTCTGTGGCAAAGAATTCCACAGATTCACCACCCTAAGACGAAGAAATGCTTCCTCCTATCCTTCTTAAAAGAACCTCCTTTAATACGCAGTTTGCGACTGCATGCCCAGGTCATAAGTCACTTGCGATAAACATTCTCGGCAGCTGTGCTGCTGCACGTGTGTAGGCCTGCGTTTAGTCCGTGGTTGGGGTCGGGCGCAGGTCTCTGGCACTGCGGGCGTTGTTGAGTTGCTTGGTTGTCCCCTTCCCCTCCAGGGTGTCCCGTCCCTGTCCGGGGGCGGCTGGAAATGTCCCGAGAGGCCCTGGGCTGGGCTGGCGGGGCACTGGCCTGGGGGTGTTGGCGGCCTTGCGTTTGCAGTCGGTGTGGAGGAGGGGGCACTGGCTCCGGCTCCCAGGGGTGCTGTTCTCTGGTGGGCCAGGGACCGTCCGCTGCCCCTCTTGCCTTATCCAGTGGCTGTCGGTTGGCCCCTTGGAACTGATGGGGACTGAGCGGCAGTCTTCGGTGGGAAGCCGCTGGGTAGGGCGAGAGTGGGGGTGCCGGCCAACCCACCTGGGGGGGCGGCGATAGCCGAGCACCATCCATCAATGGGAACACTGAGGGGGCGGGGATGGTCAAGTGGTGGTTCGGCATCGCTTGTGGCGCCGGGTACCCGGGTTCGATCCTGGCTGTGGATAAGGCACGTGTCTGTGTGCACTCAGTAGCGCAGCTGGCAATAATATCTCTCCGCTGGTCCAGTCTGTCCCCGCCTCCCACTCTCTCTCGCTGTTACACTCCACTCTCCCCTACCTGGCACCCCCGTTCCTCAGATTTAATATATTTTTACACATAAATTATGAATAAAGATAAGAATTTATACACAGTTTATACAACCAGCGCTTCATTCATTTTTTCTTTATTGCGAATGACCTTTTACAAATCCCAGGATTCCTTGTGATTTTTGGAATACCAAACACGCTTATTTTGAGGCTGTGACCTCTGGTCCTAGACTCTCCCACCAGTTGAAACATCCTCTCCACATCCACTCTATCCAGGCCTTTCACTATTCGGTAAGTTCCAATGTGGTCCTCTCTCATCCTTCTAAACTCCAGTGAGTACAGGTCCAGTGCCATCAAACGCTCATCATATGTTAACCCACTCATTCCTGGGATCATTCTAGTAAACCTCCTCTGGACCCTCTCCAACGCCAGCAAACCCTTCCTGGGATAAAGGCACTATGGGAATATGTTGAGAAGAAGGCAGCTTCGAGGAAGGAAGGTTCGATGTGAAAGGCAATGGGCAGATGGAGGAGGAGAAGGACAAGGAATTAGAATGAGGATTTGTGTATCGGTTGAGTGAAACACACTGAAAAACAGCTGGAATGATTCTCTGTTACTAATTGGGTGAGAACCAATCCATCATGTTTGACATTTTTTTCTTTAACATTTCTCCAGTACTTTTCCCTCCCGCCGCACCTTCCTTCGAATACTCTGGTAACAGCTTCGCGTTGTACGCGATTTGTTCTCTGACCTCTGCCTTGTTCTTCAAAGCGGTCAGTGCCCGAATTCGCTCAATGTAGCCTGGCTTCGCCTCATTTTTCTCAGCCTGAATCAGGAGGTCAATATAAGCCGGGGTGGACAACGGGTTTGGTCTCAGGGCTATTTCTTCAAGTCGTCTAATGCCCTGGGATAATTCTTGAATCAGCTCCAGAACTGTATTGTCCACCTCAGCAAACTCCTGCTCAAGTAACTCCATAATCTTCTGCTGACTCATCTTCTCACCGTATGCCTTCTCATACTTTTCCTTCAGTTCGTTGTACGTCCTCTTCTCCTTTTTTGTTACACAGACATACCTGTACTTTTCCCTTCGGTGTTTTAGCACACCGCACTTCCCCGGACAGACTACACAATTTCCCCGTATGTCCATTGATGAACACCAGTATTTGAAAATATAACCTGCATACGTACAGGGGTCGTGACAACTGTATTTACAAACCGTACAGTTGTTTACTAATGAATCATCGCTGCCAAGTTTCCTCTTTTCTTTAACAGTCACATCAACTTCGTACTCAAAATCTTTATTTTCCTCCAGGTTGAACTGGTTTTGGTTCAGAACTTGTTGGGTTTTCTTGAGCTCCTCATATTTGGTCAGCCCTGCTTGGATCAGAGTCTGCAACCCGGCCACTACAGACTCCAGCTGGCTACGTTCCTTCAGAACCTCTTTGGTCAGGCACAGGCTCCTCGCCTGCATCGTGCTCAGAGCTGTGAAGAACTTCTTCATACTGTTTGTCCCCATCTTCCAGTACATCAGGTCAAAGTCATCATCCTCTTCCCCACTGTCGTCAGATCTCCCCTCGTCACCAGAGGTCGGACGCTGGGCATAAATGGCACAATTGTTAAACTTGAAGTGTACTGGCAATCCCTTTTTGTCTTTAGGGCAGGGTACCTTGTCAGCTTTCAGGACCTCCAGAACTGGGGGGCGCTGCCTGTCCGCGAACGTCACCAGTATCTGAATGTTCTCCGCGATATCTTTGCCAAAAATGGAAAGGATGGAATCGAAGACATATTTCTGTGTCTGGGTCAGGCGAGCCGAGGAGGCTTGGACGACGAAACAGACCGCGTCGATCTGATCAACGCCCTGTGGGGAAGTGAAGAACTCGCGGATTTGCTCAGTGATCTGTTCATCCCGGCTGATGCCCCTGGTGTCCCCGAATCCTGGCGTGTCGATGATAGTCAGAGAGCAGTCGATGTTAAACCCTACCTGGTGGTGGAGATGGTAGGCAATGATGGAGGAGGTCTGGCTCTCAGCCTGGGATTTTCCCGTCTCTTCCTGTATTAACTTGTATCTGAAGTTGTCCCCCCACTCCACGCCCAAGATGTAGTTGATCATCCCGTTGATGAGGGTTGTCTTTCCTGATCCAGTTGCCCCCAGCAACATAATTGTCTTCATCTTGTGCATAGTGGTGGGCTTTCCTAAGGAGCATTTCACAAGTTGCTTGGACTGATTAAACACCTCCCTTTCTAGGTTGAGCTTGTAAATGGAAGGGTTTCCTCTGGATATTAATTGAGCTTGTTCGAGAAGTTTCAGGGCAATTCTCTTTGGTCCGTCTGAACTATCGTGGCATTGTCTGTCTTTTGTCTGAACCTGCTCCCATGATCTGTCCAATGCATCCATCGAAGATTCTTCCTTGTATTCATTCCTGTATTGAAATACGTCGGCTCCAATCTGACTTGATCCGTCCCCGGACAGTGTTGGGCTGGGTGACTGATCCTGGAAGACCGGTTTAACAGGAGGACTTGTCGGCCGGTTGGAGACCTTGTAGATTTCACTGGCCTTGCTGACCCCTACCTTGGTCACTGCTCTGTATTGGATGTGATATTCCTGGTGTGGCTCCAACCCAGATATCGTGAAGGAGTGGGATGTGTCAGGTGTATCCAGTATTGTCCATTTCTCCTGCTGGCTACCTCGATACTCTACCTTGTAGCCCACAATCTCATCAGAACCACTTGTGGGTGGCTCTAACTGCAGCGTCACACTGTCGTGTGTTGTCCCACTCACTGTTGGTCTCTCAGGCTGAGACGGGGGTTCAAAGCAGCAATCTGTGTGTGTTGTCCCACTCACAATCCCTCCCCCATACAGGTAAATAGACGCACCCACATTATTGTCATCCTGTGCGGATCCAACAAGGAATTTTACTCTCCCGTCCCCATTGTTGTCTGTGGCAAAATCCAGGAACAGTCCGGATCGTTCCTTCATCTTCTCAGTTATGGACGATGAGTGAAACCAGGGCTTGCTGTGTTGTGTTGTACAGGCTCCGGCAGCAGGAGGTGGCATCTGCATTTTCTCTACTGTGAGAGATTGAAGGTAGTTGATTGCCTCCGTTAGGTAGTAATCCTCCTGATGCAGTGTTGTGAATGTGAAGCAGACCACGTAGTCTGTTGCTGGATCCATCAACACTTTATGCAACTCTCTCCTTGATTTCACAACAGGTATGTCTTTCATTATCCTGAGGCAACGTCCCACAACCATCATCTCCCATTCCTTGTCATTCAGCCATGTGGTCAGTGATTGGTGTTTAAATGGTGACTGCTCCCTGTTCTTCAGTATGTCCGTCAGCAACCCTTCCTCCTTCCCACCGCCCCGAATGGACGGCAAAACTCTGGCTAAGGCCCGTTGGAAAACCAGTTTGTACTCCTGACACATCTCTCGGAATTGAAGTATCCTGTCCCCGATCTCAGGAAACTGAACTGCGACACTGTCTTTCATCAGGTCATTGCACCTCATCACGGCCTCATTGAGCTGTTCCAGGGCACACTGGCAGCGATTGACCAGTCCCACGCTGATCTCCCTCACCAGCTGGGCAGCTTTGGTGTCCAGTTTATTGAGAGCATAGAGCCAGACTGTGACAGGCACTGAATGCTCTCCACCTGGGCCCAGCAGGTGTGGAAGTGTTGCAAAGATATTGATGGCATCTCTGTAGGTGGTGGGATTGTTCTTCAGTGAGAAATCCCCGTAAAAGGTGCAGCTAAACTTCTCGGCTTGAGAGCTCTGTTCTTCTGTCATTTCTAGGGAGGCCTCTCCCTCGATCGCAATCTTAGGGAGACGTTTAATCATCACCTCCATGTTACCCTGAATATCCTGTATGTTCTCTGATGATGAAGCCATTTGATCAAACACAAAGAAGGCCTGGGCCCCATACAGCACTGCTGTAATGACATGGGTGGCTGAGCCCTCATCAAACACACTCGGGTAGGTAATATTCTGTCTCCCTAAGTGACTCATTGTCAGTTGTTCAAACCTGGTTGTTGCTTTGTACTGAAGGGTAACTCGTGCTTGTTGCTCTGATTCCTTTGTGTCACTGAGATATTTTGCCGACCCTTTCACCTCCACTAACCCACCCAGGATACTCGCCTTCAGTGACTCTGACACATTGAGGGCATTGGCTTTCTTCTCCATGGAGTCTGATGCAATGATGTGAAACTCAGTGCTGGGCTGGTCACGACGATCAAGGTTGCTCTGCGGTGTCTGCAAGTCCCACAGGGTGATGCCTACAGGATAAATCAGCGATCAAAACTGTTAATGTTGTTAAAATTACTCAGTGAATAATATTCCTTCAGTAGATTCAATCTCTGTACAGGCTGTGCTTGGGCTGAAAGTAAAACACTCTACACTCACTGGACTGATCACATAAGTAATAGGTGCGATATGGTGGCACAGCGGTAGAGGGGCTGCCTTACAGCGCTTACACCGCCAGAGACCTGGTGCTCTCTGTGCAGAGTTTGTACGTTCTCCCCGTGGCCGTGGGTTTTCACTGAGATCTTCGGTTTCCTCCCGCACTTCAAAGGCGTACAGGTTTGTAGGTTCATTGGTATAAATGCAACATTGTCCCAAATGTGGGTAGGATAGTGTTAATGTACGGGGATCGTTGGTCGGTGCTGACTCAGTGGGCCAAAGGGCCTGTTTCTGTGCTGTATCTCTAAACTAAACAAAAAACACAATGAGTGCTACAGCGGGTCAGGAGGCAATTCTGTAGAACATGGATTAGCGGTGATTTGGATCATCTTCAAATATTCTTCAAATATCCATGTTTAGTTTAGAGATATGGCGTGAAACAGGCCCTTCGGTGATCCCCGCATACTAACACTATCCTACACACACTAGGAACAATTTATATATTTACTAAGCCCATTAACCTACACAACTACGTCCTTGGAGTGTGGGAGGTAAACCGGAGTTTCTGGAGAAAATTCACGCAGGTCACGGGGAGAAAGTACAAACTCTGTACAGACAGCACAGGTAGTCAGGGTCGACCCTGGGTCTCTGGTGCTGTAAGGCAGCAACTCTACCTCTGTGCCACCGTGCCGCTCAATATTCAATCCACTGTATAAACTGGACTATAACTGACAAAGTTGTGGTCACCATTGTGAGATTGGTGACCTGAACTTATGGCCCTGCATTGACCACCACTGTATCATAGAGTGATGCAGCATGTAAAGGGCCTGTCCCACTTAAGTGACCTTTACAGGCGACTGCCGGCACCCGTGATAGGTCGCCAAAATGTTCAACTTGTTGAAAATTCAGCAGCGACTAGAAAGATGCAATGATTCTTTGGAGACCTCTCAAGACCACACAGTATGGTCATGAAATGTCTCCTATGGTCGTGAGTGGTCTCCCGTGACATGTCGCCAGGGGTCGCCTGTATGGTCGTGAGTGGTCTCCCGTGACATGTCGCCAGGGGTCGCCTGTATGGTTGTGAGTGGTCTCCCGTGACATGTCGCCAGGGGTCGCCTGTATGGTCATGAGTGGTCTCCCGTGACATGTCGCCAGGGGTCGCCTGTATGGTCGTGAGTGGTCTCCCGTGACATGTCGCCAGGGGTCGCCTGTATGGTCATGAGTGGTCTCCCGTGACATGTCGCCAGGGGTCGCCTGTATGGTCATGAGTGGTCTCCCGTGACATGTCGCCAGGGGTCGCCTGTATTGTCATGAGTGGTCTCCCGTGACATGGTCGCCAGGGAGATCGCCTGTATGGTCGTGGCAGGTCACCTATGGTCGTGAGAGGTCTCCGGACAGTCGTAGTGTCCTTCTGGTCGCCGCTGAATTCTCAACATGTTGAAAATTTCGGCGACCTATCACGGGTGCCTGTAAAGGTCACGTAAGTGGGACAGGCCCTTTAAGAGGCCTGACTTGCCCACACTGACAAACATGTCCCAGCTACACTGATCCCACCTGCCTGCCATACCCCTCTAAACCTGTCCTATCCATGTACCCATTTAACTGTTTCTTAACCATTGGGATGATCCCAGCGTCAACTACCTCCTCTGGCAGCTTGTTCCATACATCCACCACCCATTGTGTGAAAAAGTTACTCCTCAGATTCCTATTAAATCTTTTCCCCTTCACCTTAAACCCATGTCCTCTTGTCCTTGATTCCCCTACTCTGGGCAAGAGACTCTGTGCATCTACCCAATCTAGTCCTCTCATGATTTTACCCATCTCTATAAGATCAGCCCCCCATATCAACCCATACCAGAGGGCATTTGACAAAATCCCTCATGTTGAAATTCATTGAGTGGAAGGTATATGTGAATCCTACCACAACCATAGTGCAGTCCTGAACTACTATCAACCTCGTTGTGACCCTTGGACTACCCTTGATCGGACTTTGCTGGCTTTACCTTGCACTGTATGTTATTCCCTTATCATGTCTTCTGATTCACCTACTGTGGGCTCACGTGACTTCATGATTTGTGTGAAGACATTCCAGTACCTGGGATCAGAGCATCTGATCGGCAGTCGTACAGCATTCCCAACTGGAAAGGCCGGCCCAGAGTGGCCAGTTGCAAGCACTCACTCATCACTGAACCGGAAGTGGACAGTCAACAAAATCCAGTGATCTGAAACAGAACGAGGAATAAAATATGAAGATGAATCCACTGGACGTACGGCTTTTTGAACATGTGACTAAAAAGGTTTAGTTTAGAGATACAGTGCGGAAACAGGCCCTTCAGCCCACCGAGTCCATGCCGACCACGATCCCCAAAAACTAACACTATCCTACACACGCTCGGGACAATTTACATTTATACCAAGACAATTCACCTATAAACCTGTACATCTTTGGAGTGTGGGAGGAAACTGAAGATCTCGGAGAAAACCCACGCATGTTACAGGGAGAACGTACAAACTCCGTACAGACAGCGCCCGTGGTCAGGATCTAACCCGGGTCTCTGGCGCAGTGAGGCAGCAACTCCACTGCTGCGCCAGTGTTTATGTAGAGAGATGTTAACTATTGCACTGAGAATCACAGTATGATTTTCATGTTGATGAAGGCCATTCTACCCATTGAGTCCCTACTAGCTTTGGGTAAGAACAATCCATCTGGTCCCACATTCCTGCCTTGAATATTCATTCCATTCAGGAAAGAAATTTCAGCCAGACATCCGATGGGGAATGTTGCCGACTGGCCCGCTCCACACTGCAGGAGTACGTGCTGAGGGATGTACTGAAGTTTGGTGCAGCCAACACCAAGGCTCCATGGGGGAGGACCATTGTCTAGGGTCCTTCCGCTGCTGGACATTGGGGGGCAGGGTCCGGTGGAGATACCCCTCAAACAAGGGAAGGGAAACAAGGTGAAGATCATGTGATAGGAGTAGAATTAGGCCATTTGGCCCATCAAGTATATTCCGCCATTCATCCATGTCTCCCTAATAACCCCATTCTCCTGCCTTCTTCCTATAACCTTTGATACCTTTGTAGTAATCAAGAATCTTTCTCTACCTTAAATATATCCACTGACTTTGCCTCCAGAGCCTTCTGTGGCAAAGAATTCCACAGATTCACCACCCTCTGACGAACGAAATACCACCTCAACTCCTTCCCAAAAGACGTCCTTGGAATCTGAGGGGTATCTGAGGGGTAACCATTTCACACCTCAGATTAGGAGACCAAAACTGTACGCAATACTCCAGGTGGTGGGTGCATTGAACAAGTGGCTAGAAGAGGTAGTTGAGGCAGAGATCCCAACTGTTTCTTAACAAACAGGTACATGGATAGGACAGGTTTGGAGAGATAAGGACCATTCTTAACCTCTTGAGTTTAGAAGAATGAGGGGGGACCTCATTGAAACGTACAGAATAATGAATGGCTAGGTAAGAGTGGATGTGGAGAGGATGTTTCCACTAGTGTGAGTGTCTAGGACTAGAGGTCATAGCCTCAGGATTAAAGGACATTCCTTTAGGAATTAGATGAGAATCCCTCTCACCCGTATCCACCTATCACTTGCCAGTCTTTGACCCATCCCCACCTCTCTTCCAGTTCCCCTTCAGGACAAGGAATTTCTTTAGTCAGAGGGTGGTGAATCTGTGGAGTTCTTTGCTGTGGAAGGCCGTGGAGGCCACGTCAGTGGATATTTTAAAGGCAGAGATAGATAGGTTCTTGGTTAGTACGGGTGTCAGAGGTTATGGGGAGAAGGCAGGAGTATGGTGCACCTATCATAGAAACATAGATAATAGGTGCAGGAGTAGGTCATTTGGCTCTTCGAGCCTGCACTGACATTCAATGGCTGATCATCCAACTCAGTATCCCACACCTGCCTACTCTCCATACCCCCTGATCCCTTTAACCAAAAGAACCACATCTAACTCCCTCTTAAATATAGCCAATGAACTGTCCTCAACTACCTTCTGTGGCAGAGAATTCCAGAGATTCACCACTCTCTGTGTGAAATTTTTTTTTCTCATCTCGGTCCAAAAAGATTTCCCCCTTATCCTTAAACTGTGACCCCTTGTTCTGGACTTCCCCAACATCGGGAACAATCTTCCTGCATCTAGCCTGTCCAACCCCTTAAGAATTTTGTAAGTTTCTATAAGATCCCCCCTCAATCTTCTAAATTCTAGCGAGTACAAGCCGAGTCTATCCAGTCTTTCTTCATATGAAAGTCCTGACATCCAAGGAATCAGTCTGGTGAACCTTCTCTGTACTCCCTCCATGGCAAGAATGTCTTTCCTCATATTAGGGGACCAAAACTGTATGCAATACTCCATGTGTGGTCTCACCAAGACCCTGTACAACTGCAGTAGATCCTCCCTGCTCCTATACTCAATTCCTTTTGCAATGATTGCTAACATACCATTTGCTTTCTTCACTGCCTGCTGCACCTGCATGCCTACTTTCACTGACTGATGTACCATGACACACAGGTCTCGTTGCATCTCCCTTTTTCCTAATCAGTCACCATTCAGATAATAGTCTGCTTTCCTGTTTTTGCCACCAAAGTGGATAACCTCACATTTATCCACATTATACTGCATCTGCCCTGCATTTGCCCACTCACCCAACCTATCTAAGTCACCTTGCAGCCTCCTAGCATCCTCCTCACAGGTAACACTGCCCCCCCGCTCCGTGTCATCCGCAAACTTGGAGATGCTGCATTCAATTCCCTCGTCCAAATCATTCATATATATTGTAAATAGCTGGGGTCCCATCACCAAGCCTTGCGGTACCCCACTGGTCACTGTGGCAAAGGTCTGCAGAATGGTCTTGTTCCAAAACTGTCACCTATTCCTTATGAAACATATTCCTCCTGAATATGAAACAGCACCTCATATTTTGCTTGGGCAGCTTACACCCCAGCGGTATGCACATTGACTTCCTGAACTTCAAGTAACTCTTGCTTTCCCTCTTTCTCCATCCCTCCCTCTTCCCAGTTTACCGACCACTTACATTTTTTCTCAGTTTGCTTTGCCTTCTCCCAACTAACAATGATCTATGGTTACACAAAAAAGCTGGAGAAATTCAGCGGGTGCAGCAGCATCTATGGAGCGAAGGAAATAGGCAACGTTTCGGGCCGAAACCCTTCTTCAGACTGATCGGGGGCGGGGGTGGGTGGGGACAAGAAAGGGAAAAGGAGGAGGAGCCCGAAGGCTGGGGGATGGGAGGAGACAGCAGGGGGGCTGAGGAAGGGGAGGAGACAGCAAGGCCAAACAAAATTGGGAGAATTCGATGTTCATTCCCCCGGGATGCAGACTCCCCAAACGGAATATGAGGTGCTGTTCCTCCAATTTCCGGTGCTGCTCGCTGTGGCCATGGAGGAGACTCAGGACAGAGAGGTCGGAGACGGAGTGGGAGGGGGAGTTGAAGTGCTGAGCCACCGGGAGGTCAGCTTGGTTATTGCGGACCGAGCGGAGGTGTTCGGCGAAACGATCGCCCAACCTCCGCTTGGTCAAATAACAATGATCTATTATACACTTCCTTATCTATGTACCTCCCACTCCCCTGACATCAGTCTGAAGAAGGGTCTTGACCCCAAACATCACCCATTCCTTCTCTCCAGAGATGCTGCCTGACCCGCTGAATTCCTCCAGCTTTTTATGTCTAAACTAGCATCTGCAGTTCCTTCCTACACACTCTCCAGAGATGCTGTCCGTCCCACTGAGTTACTCCAGCACCCTGTGTTTGTCTTTTGGTGTAAACCAGCATCTGCACTTCCTGCCTACGCATAACATGTACCCTCACCGCTCAAAGCCCTGCTGTTTCATGCTATAAAACCCAACACGCCTTCAATACTTGCTTTACCTGATTGTGGTCTAGTGGAGACACTACACAGTGGTGCAGCGGTAGAGTTGCTGCCTTACAGCACCACACACCCGTGTTCGATCCCAACTACGGGTGCTGTCTGTACGGAGTTTACACGTTCTCCCTGCGTGGGTTTTCTCCGGGTGATGCGGTTTCCTCCCACACTCCAAAGACGTGCGGGTTTGTAGGTTAATTGGCTTCGGTAAAAATTGCAAATTGTCCCTAGCATTTGCAGGATAATGCTAGTATATGGGGTGATCACTGGTTAGCGGGCCGAAGGGCCTGTTTCCGCTCTGTGTGTCTAAACTAAACTAAAAAATATGTCCCTGTGGAGTTACAGTACACTGAGGCAAAGGTCCATTGTTAGTGCTGTGGTCAGGATGAACTCCTGCCTTTAGCACTAAAACAAAACACACACACACAAATGGATACACACACCACTGTACAGATACCCTCATACATGAGCAGAACACAAAGTGCTGGAGAAACAGGCAGCATCTGGAAATGGACAGACGATATTTTGGGTCATAAAGTGATACCATTTTACAGCGTGGAAACAGGCCCTTCGGCCCAACACCCACCAACGTGATGTTTCGGGTCGAGACCTTTTAGCTGAAGATTCCCGCATGTTTAGTTTCTTGTCCATTTCTGGGAAACGAACCTGCATCACTCACCAATCGAAGAAGCGACCGTCTGCAGCTGTAAAGAGATTGCAGCGTTGGCGATGGTACGAATGGTCTTGATTGGAGTTCCTCCCTGACATAGAACCTCACTGAGCCGACACAACCCCCAGCGCTAGGAGCTGAGATGTACCAAGGCTCCTTTCAGCAAACACAAGAATCGACTCCAACGCCAGCAGCGATATCTGCAGAGAAAGGCTATTTATTCTCCAGTGATCTCCACACACGAGATTAGAATGAATTCCGTGAAAATACACTTTAACTCTCGGTCTTAATGTGCAGAAACAATGAACAGTCGCTCACGTAGTAGGTGACCACAAACAAGGGCGGTGCTCACCAGATGCAGCAAGCTGGCTTGTAATAGGTTTCTTCAACTATAAGTAATCCTTACGTTGCCTCTCTCTCCACCCACATCCCCCCACCTCCACCCCCCTCCTCCCCAGTTCTCTGACTAGTGCCACTATCCTGAGTGTTACCGAGATGAGGAAAAACCTTTTCTCCCAGAGAGTTGTGAATCTGTTGAATTCTCTGCCACGGAACGCAGTATCTTTGGTGGAGGCCAATTCTCTGGATGTTTTCAAGAGAGAGTTAGATAAAGGGTCTCAACACAGGAAAGGAAACTAGTAGATACCGCACAGTGGTTTGAGCTCACATAAAGCCACAGAGTTGAGAAATTGCAGTGAAAAACAGACAGTGGATGTTGGAACAAAATATAGATATGGATAAGTTAGATAGAACTCTTCGAGCTCTTAAAGATAGTGGAGTCAAGGGATATGGAGCAGGCAAGAACGGGATACTGATTGTGGACGAACAGCCATGAATGGTGGTGCTGACTCGTAGGGCCGAATGGCCTACTCCTGCACCTGATGTCTATAAACAAACTGCTGGAGAAAATCTGCAGGAAGGAACTGCAGATGCAGGTTTACACCAAAGATAGACACAAATTTACCGAATAGTGAAAGGCCTGAATAGAGTGGAAGTAGAGAGGATGTTTCGCCACTGCTGTACCACCCTCGGTAAGCCAGCGCCTACACTACCACAATTAATGACGTTGTTTGGCTCCGTAAATCTGAACCCAGCCCTTAATGTTCAATGCATGGACTGGAACCCAGTTCTGAGCACTTCATATTAACGACACCCCTCCCTCCTAGTGAAACATTGGCTGAATGGGAGATTCCAGAGAGTAATGGTGGATGGTTGTTTGTCAGGTTGGAGGCCAGTGACAAGTGGGGTGCCACAGGGATCTGTGTTGGGTCCACTGTTGTTTGTCATGTACATCAATGATCTGGATGATGGTGTGGTAAATTGGATTAGTAAGTATGCAGATGATACTAAGATAGGTGGGGTTGCGGGTAATGAAGTAGAGTTTCAAAGTCTACAGACAGATTTATGCCAGTTGGAAGAGTGGGCTGAAAGATGGCAGATGGAGTTTAATGCTGATAAGTGTGAGGTGCTACATCTTGGCAGGACAAATCAAAATAGGACATACATGGTAAATGGTAGGGAATTGAAGAATGTAGGTGAACAGAGGGATCTGGGAATAACTGTGCACAGTTCCCTGAAAGTGGAATCTCATGTAGATAGGGTGGTAAAGAAAGCTTTTGGTGTGCTGGCCTTTATAAATCAGAGCATTGAGTATAGAAGTTGGGATGTAATGTTAAAATTGTACAAGGCATTGGTGAGGCCAATTCTGGAGTATGGTGTACAATTTTGGTCGCCTAATTATAGGAAGGATGTCAACAAAATAGAGAGAGTACAGAGGAGATTTACTAGAATGTTGCCTGGGTTTCAGCAACTAAGTTACAGAGAAAGGTTGAACAAGTTAAGGCTTTATTCTTTGGAGCGCAGAAGGTTAAGGGGGGACTTGAGAGAGGTTTTTAAAATGATGAGCGGGATAGACAGAGTTGACGTGGAAAA
This sequence comes from Leucoraja erinaceus, assembly GCF_028641065.1. Taxonomy (NCBI): domain Eukaryota; kingdom Metazoa; phylum Chordata; class Chondrichthyes; order Rajiformes; family Rajidae; genus Leucoraja; species Leucoraja erinaceus. Next base: position 37,762 of record NW_026576501.1, on the reverse strand, counting down.
GCTTTTCCCACTGAGAGAAGGGAAGATTCAAACAAGGGGACATGACATGAGAATTAATGGACTGAAGTTTAGGGGTAACATGAGGGGGAACTTCTTTACTCAGAGAGTGGTAGCTGTGTGGAATGAGCTTCCAGTGAAGGTGGTGGAGGCAGGTTCGTTTTTATCATTTAAAAATAAATTGGATAGTTATATGGATGGGAAGGGAATGGAGGGTTATGGTCTGAGCGCAGGTATATGGGACTAGGGGAGATTATGTGTTCGGCACGGACTAGAAGGGTCGAGATGGCCTGTTTCCGTGCTGTAATTGTTATATGGTTATTATATGGTTATAAAGGCATAGCGTGGATGTGGAGAGGATATTTCCCCTGGTGGCAGAGTCTAGGACTAGAGGTCACAGCCTCAGAATTAAATTGCGCTCATGTAAGAGTACAATAATGCATAACTTTGTTATTGTGTATTTGTAATACAGTTTATTGTGTATTATGTCATAGCTGCTTTCTTGCATCGCTCTCAGGTTTGACTCTAGCCATGTCTGCTTCAGTGAGGGAAGCAGATCGGTGATTGGTCACAATGCCGATCGGAGACTGTGTCCGATTGGCAACCGAGTGACAAGCGCATTATGTGATTGGACACAATGAATCTGGAGACAGCGGCTGTTTGAACGGGAGGATTTGTTGATTGGATGGGAATTTTATGGGAGGCTGACCGGTGATTGGATGCAACCCCCTTAGAGACAGCGGTTGATTGGCTGCCAAATAATCGGGCACAAAAAATTGACAAATAGGAAATCAAAAAAATCGGAATTCCAAATAAATCTGATATAAGGTACATAGGGTGGGTATCGATTAATTCTAGACAACAGATTAAAAAAAATTATTTAACCCCATTAATTCACTCAAGGTGTATTACGATGTGTTCTACAGTATGTACAGCAAAACTTGCACTTCCAGAGTGGTCTATCGTGTTGTTTCTTCAGTGGACCACAGATTTATTTTAAGAGCAAAACATAAAGTGCTGGAGAACTCAGCAGGTCAGGCTGGATCTATGGAGAGTCCGAAGAAGGGTCTTGACCCAAAACATCATCTATTCGTTTTCTCCAGAGATGCTACCTGACCCGCTGAGTTACTCCAGCATTTTTTGTCTATCTATGGAGGGAATGGTTAGGAGACGTTTAGGGTCGGGTCCCTTCTTCAGGCATTTTTTAAAAAGTTTGGGAAAGATCAAAAATTTCATACCTTTTAAATATGTTGTTAGGAATATAACTAGTAGTGTGGAAGAAAATTCCATGAGCCATAATTGCCATACATACCCAAAAGTAGAAATGTAGAAAGTTAGATATTACTAGACTATATTGGGATTGTTCACATGGGAGGGCTGATCCCCCGAGGCAATATTCCACCTCTCCACCAATTTCAATATTGGTGGCCAGTGGGGGGGGGGGGGGGGGGGGGGGTATGGGGGGTTGGGGGGTGGCAGCTCAGTCCCTCAAGCCTGATATGGGCAGTTGGGGGTGGGCAGCTCAGTCCCTCAAGCCTGATATGCTGGCAGTTCACTCACAGCTGGTGGGCTGGCAGTTGACTCACGGCTTTTCCTTGAAATTCCATTTCAAGCAGGGTGTAAGGCCATCAAATTCAAATCCATTTTCCTACCTTTTCAAGCAGGGTGCAAGGCCACCAAATTCAAGAGCATTTTATTACCACTTCGAACAGGGTGCAAGGCCACCAAACTCAAGTGCAGTTTTCTACCACTTCAAGCAGGGTGCAAGGCCAACAAATTCAAGTGCAGTTTCCTACCACTTCAAGCAGGGTGCAAGGCCACTGAATTAAAGTGCAGTTTGCTACCACTTTCAACCCGACAACCAAAATTCGTTTTGTGAACACAAACTTGTTAAAAAAGGGCTGCAGCCACTTTACAGTGGACTCGCCGTGGAATAGATGTGCTTTCAGTGTTATTCGTAGCTCAGAGAGTCGTGACCTTCTCGCTTCCTGGTCTGGCAGAAACTGAATGAGGCACGACACTTCCTGGTTTTATAGTCCCACCCCCTGCCGCCAGCGGGGGCAGCAGAGAGAATGGGGAATTTTGTAAAAACATTAATATTTCTCTAATTTTTCATCGACGGAAAAAATCCTCCGCACTCATACGGTGGAGGGGGGCTCTGAGCGAGGTGGCCAAACATGACGGCCGTAAGTGGTGGCGTTCTCTCGGAAATCGCAGCACAGTCGGCCAAAAGCGGTCAAGATCAGAGATTTAGTAATATAGATTGGACAGGCTAGATGCAGGAAGAATGTTCCCAATGTTGGGGGAGTCCAGAACCAGGGGCCACAGTCTAAGAATAAAGTGGAGGCCATTTAAAACTGAGCTGAGAAAAAAACGTTTTCTCCCAGAGAGTTGTGAATTTGTGGAATTCTCTGCCACAGAAGGTAGTGGAGGCCGATTCACTGGATGTATTTAAAAGAGAGTTAGATAGAGGCCAGCGAAATCAAGGGATATGGGGAGAAGGCAGGCACGGGTTACTGATTATGAATGATCAGCCATGATCACAATGAATGGGCCGAATAGCTTCCTCCTGCACCTATTATGCTGTTTCTATGTCTCTATGTTTCTACAACAGAAGGGGGAGGAATTGTACAGTTTGATAGCCACAGGGAAGAAGGATCTCCTGTGGCGTTCTGTGCTGCATCTTAGTGGGACCAGTCTGTCGCTCCTCATGTTGACCAGAGTATAACATGTTGTTAAAGTTACCCAGTCAAACTCCAGGTCACGTGATTTACAAGAACCTTCCTTTCAATTTCTCACTACCTGGTCACTAACTTTGTGTTGATCAACATGTGTAACCAGTCTGGCGCTGTGAGGCAGCAACTCTACCGCTGCACCACCGTGCCTCCCATGTTAAATACAGAGCAATCATTTCCCGGAAAACAGCTTGAAAATGAAGAATTCCCAGTTATTTGGTTTTGAGTTGAGGTGAAGATGTTGTGGTGTGAATAATGCAAGGGATTAGGTAGAGAGTTTACACATATGTGGTTCAGTCTGCTTGTATGTGTTCCCAGTGAGATTTACATCCCAAGTGTGGTTACAGAGAGACAGAGAGTTGATAAAGATCACTGTGCTGGTTGTTTCAGACAAAGTGCAGCAAACAACACTGAGCTTAACATGTGCAGGAAGGAACAGCAGATGCTGGTTTACATCGAAGATAGACACAAAATGCTGGAGTAACTCAGCGGGACAGGCAGCATCTCTGGAGAGAAGGAATAGGTGATCCAGAGATGCTGAGTTGCTCCAGCAATTTGTGTCCATCTTTGAGCTTAACGTCACACAATAGTTGCAGGAGGAGGCCATTCGGCCCTTCGAGCCAGCACCACCATTCATTGTGATCATGACCGATCATCCCCAATCAGTAACCCATGCCTACCTTCTCCCCATATCCCTTGATTCCACTAGCCCCTAGAGCCCTATCTAACTCTCTTAAATCCATCCAGTGATTTGGCCTCCACTGCCCTCTGTGGCAGGGAATTCCACAAATTCACAACTCTCTGGCTGAAAAAGCTTTTTCTCACCTCAGTCTTAAATGGCCTCCCCTTTATTGTAAGACTGTTGCCCCTGGTTCTGGACTCGCCCAACATTGGGAACATTTTTCCTGCATCTAGCTTGTCCAGTCCTTTTATACATTCTCTGCAAAAATATTTTAAGAGATAAAAACATAGTGTGTTTAGTTTAGAGATACAGTGTGGAAACAGGGCCTTAGACACACCTAGTCCGTGCCGACCAGTGATCCCCGCATACTAACACTATCCCACACACTGTAGGGACAATTTACATGGGCTCCAGGGGACTTTCCAACGCATGTACACCTCGATTTGTTGTCTTTTGGTGTTAATCACAAATAATTCACATTCTGCTGAGACTTGAACACTGCAGCTCACTGTGGTGAGAGTAGCAGTTAGATTCTTATCAGTGCTACTTTTGAAAGATATTTCAATCTGAGACTTCAGTTTGTCTTTGAGGTGGTTTCACAAGAAGAAGAACTCAGTAACTCTTGCCCAGGGAAGGGTGGTGCAGGAAGATGTGAAAACGTACACTACTGAACCAAACCCAATTCGCAAGAACGAGTGATCTGATCCGTCAACGGGGAGAACGTGCAAACTCCGTACAGACAGCACCCGTGGTCAGGATCGAACCGGGGGTCTCTGGCACTGTGAGGCAGCAACTCGAACGCTGCACCACCGTGCCACTCACCATTCTGCGGGGCGTTTCCACAGTTTTGTCGGCCTCCATCCCCTGTCTTGTGTTGTTAACCGTGACCCAATTAATCCACAACCTGCAGAGACTCGAACATTACACAGACTGACACTGCGGTTCACAGAGATAGATCTTATCAGTGTCCCCATTTTGTAAGATATTGCAGACTGAGACTTCATGTTCTCTTCCAGTGGAAGGGTGGTCACGGTGGCGCAGAGGTAGAGTTGCTGCCTTACAGCGAATGCAGCGCCGGAGACCCGGGTTCGATCCTGACTACGGGTGCTGTCTGTTTGGAGTTTGTACGTTTTCCCCGTGACCTGTGTGTGTAGAATAGTGTTGATATGCGGGGATTGCTGGTTGGCACGGACTCTGTGGGCCGAAGGGCCTGTTTCTGCGCTGTATCTCTAAAACAAAACTAAAGTCAGTAATCCTTGCCCACAAAAGAGTAGTCAAGGAAGAAATGAAATTGGACTCTGCTGAATCTGACACAAATCCCAAGAGCACATGAATAGAGATTGTGGTCTGGTGTGCAACATTAGTTTAGTTTCATTTCCACACCTTACCCTTCCTTATCTCTGTATATCTCCATATCCCCTGACTCTCAGTCTGAAGAAGGGTCTCGACCCGAAACGTCGCACATTCTTTCCCATCAGAGATGCTGCCTGTCCCGCTGAGTTACACGAGATTTTTATGTCAATCTTCGGTGTAAACCAGTATCTGCAGTTCCTTCCCCCTACACTCCCGACCGCCCACCTCACTCATCCGAGTCGAGGAATGACAGATGGGAGGGAGGGAGGGAGGGTGATAGAGATGAGATTGAAGAGAATTGAATGAGGGGGAGGTGTCTAGATGGGGGATAAGAGAGGGGTGATTTATAGATGGCAAGGGTTCGGAGTATTTAGTTGAGTTTAGTTTAGTTACAGAGACAGAGTACAATACTATACGATACAATACAATAGAACTTTATTTATTCCAGGAGGGAAATTGATCTGACAACAGTCATAAACACACAAAATACATGAAACATGAAATTATAGTGACAAGTGGAAAAGATTGGTGTATATTATTTTAACCGTGCCCAATTACATACCTATGTCTAGTTTAGTTTAGTTTAGAGATACAGTGTGGAAACAGGCCCTTTGGAAGTGGGAAGAAATAATAGAAATTGCATTCATTGCAATGTGTAAAAAGAGTTGAGATACTGCATTATAATTTTGCTGCATGTCATTGTGGTATATATCATGTCCTGATTGGTGAATATGTTTAGCTTGTGACTTTATTTGAAGCAGAAATAATATGTGAATGCTTCATTGAGTATAATTCCGACTGGTAACTACGCACTTCGTCCGAGCACATTATCGCACGCGTCATGCAAGCCGTCTTAAATGACCACCTAAACTGTTATTTGGCAACATAAAAAGCTGCCAAGGTTGCCCGGCTGACAACAGAGAAAAATAATTAAGTGAGAGCCCTGCAAGGTGTACAATATTTTTGACACTGTCATAGGCCTTTCCTACATATGCTGTCACAACGCACTGTAGTCCCTAAACAACCCTTCAGTCATTTTCCTTGCCCTCCATTTCAGAATAATAGTGTTTTAAACCAATAACTCGACACTAGCATTGGCAATAAATAAATAAATACGCACAGTTTTCCAACCCCTTATCTCATTGGCCACACTCGGCTGCAAATCGGTGTCAATCTGGTGGGTCATCTTCCTCTAGTCGTGGGGGTGGGGTATTGGGAGGGGCCTCACAAGTGGAACAGCTTAATCTAAATCCGGCCCTGCTCGCTGTTGCTCTCTCTTCATTATCTTTCCCTCACTGATCCTGCCTGATGGAAACACACATGTTGTTCTGCCTCCCTGTTTTCAGATGTCCTGATCAATACTCAAGAGAGAGTAGACACAAAAAGCTGGAGTAACTCAGCGGGACAGGCAGCATCGCTGGAGAGAAGGAACAGGTGTCGTTTCGGGTTCTTCAGACTGAGAGTTAGCCGGAAAGGGAAACGAGAGATATAGATGGTGATGTAGTGAGATATAGAACAATGAATGAAAGATATGCAAAAAACTGTAATAGCGATAAAGGAAACAGGCCATTGTTGACTGTTTGTTGGGTGAGAACGAGAAGCTGGTGCAATTTGGGTTGGGGGGAGGGGGGGGGGGGAGATGGAGAGAGAGGAAATGCAGGGGTTGCCTGATGTTAGAGAAGTTAGAGAAATGAAGTTAGAGAAATCCAAGCAAAATATGAGATGTTCTTCCAATTTGCTTTTAGCCTCACTATAAAAATGGAGGAAGCCTAGGACAGAAATGTCAGTGTGGGAATGGGAAGGAGAATTAAAGTGTTTAGCAACCGGGAGATCAGTTAGGTCCAGGCAGACTGAACGAAGGTGTTCAGCGAAATGATCGCACAGTCTACATATTGTCTCGCCGATGTAGAAGTGTCCACATCTTGAACAGCGGATACAACAGATCAGTGTGGAGGAGATGCAAGTGAATCTCTGCATCACCTGAAAGGACTGTCGAGGTCCCTAGACAGATTTGAGGAAGGAGGTACAGGGACAGGTACTGCATCTACTGCATTGCAGGGGAAGGTACCTGGGGAGGGGGTGGTTTTGTGGGAAGTGACGAGTTAACCAGGGAGTTGAGGGAACGGTCTCTGCGGAAGGTGGAAAGGGATGGAGATGGGAAGATGTGACGTCCTCCCTCAATAGTACATTCTCCTTGATTTGTATCTCCCGGTGACTCTACTCAATTCTCCCAGAAGAACCTGATTTCCCAACAAATCGTCAAAGTTTACACCCACACACACATTAATTAATCCAAGTGCATCTATGATGTTTAATTCAAAAATTAGTTTCTATTGGAAAAAGCCATATATTAATTGCAATGTCAACCAGGCATACATGCTTTTAAATGCGGAAGCAATGATGTATCATCTGAAACAGTAGTCTGTTAGAAAGTTACAGGTAAAGATTACAGGCAGAGCTCTGCTATATAATCTTTGGTTACAGATTACTTCTGAAAGGATAATGCATAGAATACAAAGTGCTGGAGTAACTCAGCGGGTCAAGCAGCATTTCTGTAGGATGTGGACAGGTGACGTTTCAAAATAGGCAGGAGAAAGCTGAAGAGATGGGGCAGGACAAAGCCTGTCAAGTGTCCCTCCCCCACTTTATTTCCAGCTTTCTCTCCCCTACTATATTAGTGTGAAGAAGGGTCCCAACTTGAAACATCGCCTATCCATGTCTTCCAGTGATGCTGCCTGACCCGGTGAATTACTCCAACACATTGTTCGAAGCAAAAATACAGCATCTACAATTCTTCTAAGGCCTCAAAGGTCTTTATTGTCACATGTACCAATTAACGTGAAGTGATATGCAAATTACCATACACCCACAAGGGAAAAAAAGCAACAAGACACACAGCTACATCATAGTTAACATAAACATCCACCACAGCGGATTCCACATTCCTCACTGTGATGGAAGGCAAAAAAATGTCCAATTTTCTTCCTCTTTATTCTCCCGCGGTCGGGGCAGTTGAACCATCTGTAAATCGGGACGATCGAAGCTCCCGTGGCCGGCGGTCGAAGCCCTCGTGTTGGGGCGGTCGAAGGCCCTGCAGCTTGGAGTTCCCCAAGTCAGTCCGCAAACACCCACGGTTGGATGGCAAAGAGAACGCGGGCTTTGCGATGTGAAAGTCCCGTAGGCGACCGCAGTTGGAACTCTCAAAATCAGTCTCCAGCAAATATACAGAACAAAATCGCATCCCCGTCGAGGTAAAAGGTTAGAAAAAGTATCACCCAACCCCACCCCCAACATAAAGAACACTAAAAATATACATTTAACACATACTATTAAAACACAAAGAAGGAAACAGAGAGTGGTGAATGGTGAATCTCTGGAACTCTGCCTCAGAAGGTAGTTGAGGCCAGTTCATTGGCTATATGTAAGAGGGAGTTAGGTGTGGTCCTTGTGGCTAAAGGGATCAGGGGGTATGGAGAGAAGGCAGATACAGGATACTGAGTTGGATGATCAGCCATGATCATATTGAATGGCGGTACAGGCTCGAAGGGCCGAATGGCCTACTCCTCCTGCACCTATTTTCTATGTCTATGAAAGGACAGAGACTGTTGGTGAGGCACCCGGTGGATTCTTTGTGTCTTCATAAAAAATAATGGTCTGGTTCAGGTGAGATATAATTGTCACGCTACCGATGTTTGCCATTTATCCTATTGGTTTTGGAAGAGAAAAGTTATTAAGAATTGAATTAAAATGGGGAAGTATATAGAAGGAATAGGGGGTAAAATTGTATTAGAAGTATAGAGTGGAAATTAAAAATTGATTACAAGTACAAAGAGCAATACAAAGTAATACTGGTAGACAAGATTCAGAACAGGTTCAAAGCATTTTATGTTGATCCAGAAAAGGGATAAGACCCATTGGGGACCAATCTATGTGAAACCACAAGATGGTTGGTTTTAGTTTAGAGATGCAGCAGGGAAACAGGCCCTTTGGCTCACCGAGACTGCGCCGACCAGCGATCCCCGCACATTAACGCTATCCCACACACACTAGGGACAATTTACAATTATACTAAGCCAATTAACCTACAAACCTGTACGTCTTTGGAGTGTCGGAGGAACCCAGAGATCCTGGAGAAATCCCACGCAGGTCACGGGGAGAACGTACAAACTCTGCACAGACAGCAGCCCTAGTCAGGATCGAACAAGTGTCTCTGGCGCTGTGAGGCAGCAACTCTACCACTGTGGCACCGTACCACCCATGGTAAATACTTCTAGTGTTAGATGTATAGAGTGGTAATGAAAATTGGATTATAAGTGCAAAGACAGACAAAAAACTATCACTGGCAGACAATATTAAGGAGTGGTCCAAAGCATTTTATGTGTATCCAGTAAAAGGATAGGGACCCATCTCTATATGGAGCCACAAGGTATAGGTGAATCTGAAATGAAAACCATTTCCCTGTGTAGGAAGGAACTGTAGATGCTGGTTTACACCAAAGATAGACACAAAACAGAACAGAACTAAAAAGGCAATACGGGGAGAAAAGATGAGGTACGAAGGTAAGCTAGCAAAGAATATAAAGGAGGATATTAGGTATGTGAAGAGGAAACAAATAGTTAAGACTAAAGTTGGACCCTTGAAGACTGAAACAGGTGAATTTATTAGCGGGAACAAGGAAATGGCAGATGAGTTGAACAGGTATTTTAGATCCGTCTTGACTAAGGAGGACACAAACAATCTTCCTAATATAGCAGTGGCCAGAGGATCTGGGGTGACGGAGGAACTGAAGGAAATCCACATTAGGCAAGAAATGGTGTTGGATAGACTGATGGGGCTGAAGGTTGATAAATCCCCATGGCCTGATGGTCTGCATCCCAGGGTACTTAAGGAAGTGGCTCTAGAAACTGTGGACGCATTGGTGATAATTTTCCAATGTTCTATAGATTCAGGATCAGTCCCTGTGGATTGGAGGGTAGCTAATGTCATCACACTTTCTAAGAAAGGCGGGAGAGAGAAATTAGGGAATCACAGACCAGTTAGCCTGACATCGGTGGTGGGAAAGATGCTGGAGTCAATTATGAAAGATGAAATAGCGGCACATTTGGATAGTAGACACAGGATCGGTCCGAGTCAGCATGGATTTACGAAGGGGAAATCATGCTTGACTAATCTTCTGAAATTTTTTGAGGATGTAACTAGGAAAATGGACAAGGGAGAGCCAGTGGATGTAGTGTACCTGGACTTTCAGAAAGCATTTGATGAGGTCCCACAGGAGATTAGTGGGCAAAATTAGGGCACATGGTATTGGGGGTAGAGTGCTGACAGGGATAGAGAAGTGGTTGGCAGACAGGAAACAAAGAGTAGGGATTAACGGGTCCCTTTCAGAATGGCAGGCAGTGACCAGTGGGGTACCACAAGGCTCGGTGCTGGGACCGCAGCTATTTACAATATACATCAATGATTTAGATGAAGGGATTCAAAGTAACATTAGCAAATTTGCAGATGACACAAAGCTGGGTGGCATTGTGAACTGTGAGGAGGATGCTATGGGAATGCAGAGGTGACTTGGACAGATTGGGCTAGTGGGCAGATGCAATTTAATGTGGATAAATATGAGGTTATCCACTTTGGTAGCAAAAACAGGAAGGCAGATTATTATCTATATGGTGTCGACGGGACAAATGGATCTGGGTGTCCTTGTTCATCAGTCAATGAAAGTAAGCATGCTGGTACAGCAGGCAGTGAAGAAAGCGAATGGCATCTTGGCCTTCATAACAAGAGGAGTTGAGTATAGGAGCAAAGTGGTCCTTCTGCAGGTGTATGAGGCCACACCTGTAATATTGTGTGCAGTTTTGGTCCCCTAATTTGAAGGACATTCTTGCTATTGAGGGAGTGCAGCATAGGTTTACAAGGTTAATTCCTTGGATGGCAGGACCGTCATATGCTGAGAGAATGGAGCAGCTGGGCTTGCATACTCTGGAGTTTAGAAGGATGAGAGCGGATCTTTTTGAAAATATAAGAGTATTGGAGGAGTCCAGAACCAGGGGCCACAGTTTAAGGGGAATAGATAAGAATAAAGGGTAAGCCATTTAGAATGGAGAGGAGGATACACTTTTTCACACAGAGAGTTGTGAGTGTGGAATTCTCTGCCTCAGAGGGCGGTGGAGGCTGGTTCTATGGATACTTTCAAGAGAGCGGAGTCAGGGGATATGGGGAGAAGGCAGGAACGGGGTACTGATTGTGGATGATCAGCCAAGATCACATTGAATGGTGGTGCTAGCTCGAATGGCCTACTCCTGCACCTATTGTCTAAAAAGCGGGTAACTCAGCAGGTCAGGCAGCATCTCTGGACAGGGTGACGTTTCGGGTCTAGACCCTTCTTCAGACTAAATAGATCATTGTTAGCTCTGGGAAGGTGACAACAAAGCAAACAGATACAATGTAATCGGAGACGGTCAGACTGGTCGGAGAACTGGGAAGGGGAGGGATGGAGAGAGAGGGAAAGCAAGGATTACTTGAAATTTGAGAAGTCAAAATTCATATCGCTGGGGTGTAAGCTGCTCAAGGGAAATATGAGGTGCTGTTCCTCCAATTTGCGCTGGGCCTCACTGTGACCTCTGCTCTGTATTTACTGAAGGAAAGGATATTGCATTTCTTGAACCTTAGAACATGTTACCATTAAAAAGGAAATATTAGATACCTTGGATGAGATTTACGATGGATGTAGCCCAGGCTGCTATGGGAGGAGATTGCTTTGACCCTGGCAGAGATTCTTACTGTTCACTTTGACGAGTGAAGTGCAAGAAGACAGGAGGACAGCAAATGTGGTCCCTTTATTCAAGAAGGGCAGCGGGGATAAACCAGGTTATTCCAAGGCTCTGAACTTAACGTCAGTCGTAGAGAAGATATGGGGAATAAAGCTGAGGCACAGGACTGCTGCACACTTGCACAGAGGGAAGAGCTTTGTTTGGAGAAGCATTTGTTTCTAGAGGACTAGAATACAAAAAACATGGGTGTAATGATGAGGCTTTATAAGGTGCTGGTGAAACCACATTTGGATAATTGTGAGCAATTATCACCTTAGCAGATAGCGTCATATCTGAAGAACGATGTGCTGGTGCTGGAGAGTTTCCAGAAGAGGTAGAAACATAGAAACATAGAAAGTAGGTGCGAGAGCAGACCACCAGGTCCATCGAGCCCGCACCGCCATTCGCTCATGGCTGAACACTAAACAGACACACTTACCCACAAACAGTAGACACAAGACACAGAACACAAGACACTACCCTCCCCTTTATACCGCTATCACCCCTCTCCACCCCAAGAACCTCGTGATCTCCTGGGGGAGGCAAAAAACCGGATAAAAACCCAGGTCCAATTCGGGAAAAAAATCCGGGAAATTCCTCTCCGACCCCAATCTAGGCGATCGACACTTGTCCAGGAGATCACTCAGGTCTTACTATACTAACCATACCTAGGTCCATATCCCTGCCCTCTCCCCGTAGCCCCTTATCCCGTTTGCAGCTAAAAAACCATCTATTTTAGTCTTAAATATATTTAAAGTTTCTGCTTCCACTGCTCCCTGGGGCAGTGAATTCCATAAATTAACCACCCTCTGGGTGAAGAAGTTCTTCCTCATCTCAGTTTTAAAAGAGCCCCCCCTTATTCTGCAACTATGTCCCCTAGTTCTAGTTTCCCCGATCATTGGGAACATCCTCGGTGCATCCACCCGATCAAGGCCCCTCACGATCTTATATGTTTCAATGAGATCGCCTCTCATTCTTCTAAACTCCAAAGAGTAGAGTTCCAGCCTACTTAACCTTTCCTCATATGTCAATCCCCTCATTGCAGGAATTAATCTTGTAAACCTTCGCTGCACTGCCTCCAGGGCTAGTACATCCTTTCTTAAGTATGGACCCCAGAACTGTACACAGTATTCCAAATGTGGTCTCACTAATACTGTGTACAGCTGCAGCAAGACCTCCGTGTTTTTATACTCAAGTTTACTAGAATAGTCCCAGGAATGAGTGGGTTAACATATGGTGACCATTTGACGGCACTGGGACTCTACTCACTGGAGTTTAGAAGGATGAGGGGGCTCGTCATTGAAACTTACTGAATCAGTGATAGAGTGGTTGTGGAGAGGATGTTTCCGCCAGTGTGAGAGTCTAAGATCAGAGGCCATAACCTCACAATATAAGGACGTACTTTTAGAATGGAGACGAGGAGTAATGTTGTTGGTCAGAGGATGGTGAATCTGTGGAATTCATTGACAAGTCAATGGACATTTTTAAGGCATAGATTTCTACTCCACCATTCAATCACGGCTGATCTATCTCTCCCTCCCAGCCCCATTCTCGTGCCTTCTCCCCATAACCTCCGACACCCGTATTAACCAAGAATCCATCTATCTCTGCCTTAAAAATATCCATTGGCTTGGCCTCCACAGACGTCTGTGACAAAGAATTCCACAGATTCATCACCCTCTGATGAAAGAAATTCCTCCTCATCTCGTTCTTAAAAGAACGTCCTTTAATTCTGAGGCTGTGTCCTCTGGTCCTAGACTCTCCCACTAGTGGAAACATCCTCTCCACATCCACTCTATCCAGGCGCTTCACTATTCGGTAAGTTCCAATGACGTTCCCCCTGATCCTTCTAAACTCCAGCAAGTACAGGCCCAGTGCCGACAAACGCTCATCATATGTTAACCCACTCATTCCTGGGATCATTCTCTTAAACCTCCTCTGGACCCTCTCCAACGCCAGCAAACCCTTCCTCAGATATGGCCCTATGGGAATATGTTGAGAAGGCAGCTTCGAGGAAGGAAGGTTCGATGTGAAAGGCAATGGGCAGATGGGGGAGGAGAAGGACGAGGAATTTGAATGAGGATTTGTGTATCGGTTGAGTGAAACACACTGAAAAACAGCTGGAATGTTTCTCAGTTACTGGAAGAGAACCAATCCATCACATTTGGCATTTTTTTCTTTAACATTTCTCCAGTACTTTTCCCTCCCGCCGCACCTTCCTTCGAATACTCTGGTAACAGCTTCTTGTTGTTGGCGATCTTTTCTCTGACCTCTGCCTTGTTCTTCACCTTGGTCAGTGCCTGAATTCGCTCAATGTAGCCTGGCTTCGCCTCATTTTTCTCAGCCTGAATCAGGAGGTCAATATAAGCCGGGGTGGACAACGGGTTTGGTCTCAGGGCTATTTCTCCAAGTCGTCTAATGCCCTGGGATAATTCTTGAATCAGCTTCAGAACTGTGTTCTCCACCTCAGCAAACTCCTGCTCAAGTGACTCCATAATCTTCTGCTGACTCATCTTCTCACCGTATGCCTTCTCATACTTTTTCTTCAGTTCGTTGTACACCCTCTTCTCCTTTTTTGTTACACAGACATACCTGTACTTTTCCCTTCGGTGTTTTAGCACACCGCACTTCCCCGGACAGACTACACAATTTCCCCGTATGTCCATTGATGAACACCAGTATTTGAAAATATAACCTGCATACGGACAGGGGTCGTGACAACTGTATTTACAAACCGTACAGTTGTTTACTAATGAATCATCGCTGCCAAGTTTCCTCTTTTCTTTAACAGTCACATTGACCTCGTACTCAAAATCTTTATTTTCATCAAGTTTGGACTGGTTTTGGTTCAGAACTTGTTGGGATATTTTGAGCTCCTCTAATTTGGTCAGCCCTGCTTGGATCAAAGTCTGCAACATGGCCACTACAGACTCCAGCTGGCTACGTTCCTTCAGAACCTCTTTGGTCAGGCACAGGCTCCTCGCCTGCATCTTGCTCAGAGCTGCGAAGAACTTCTTCATACTATTTGTCCCCATCTTCCACAACTTCTGGTCAAAGTCATCATCCTCTTCCCCACTGTCGTCAGATCTCCCCTCGTCACCAGAGGTCGGACGCTGGGCATAAATGGCAGAATTATTAAACTTGAAGTGTACTGGCAATCCCTTTTTGTCTTTGGGGCAGGGTACCTGATCAGCTATCAGGACCTCCAGAACTGGGGGGCGCTGCCTGTCCGCAAACGTCACCAGTATCTGAATGTTCTCCGCGATATCTTTGCCAAAAATGGAAAGGATGGAATCAAAGACATATTTCTGTGTCTGGGTCAGGCGAGCCAAGGAGGCTTGGACAACGAAACAGACCGCGTCGATCTGATCAACGCCCTGTGGAGAAGCGAAGAACTCGCGGATGTGGTCAATGATCTGTTGATCCCGGCTGATGCCCCTGGTGTCCCCGAACCCTGGAGTGTCGATGATAGTCAGAGAGCAGTCGATGTTAAACCCTGCCTGGTGGTGGAGATGGTAGGCAGTGATGGAGGATGTCTGGCTCTCAGCCTGGGATTTTCCCGTCTCCTCCTGTATTAACTGGTATCTGAAGTTGTCCCCCCACTCCACGCCCAAGATGTAGTTGATCATCCCGTTGATGAGGGTTGTCTTTCCTGATCCAGTTGCCCCCAGCACCATAATTGTCTTCATCTTGTGCATAGTGGTGGGCTTTCCTAAGAAGCATTTCACAAGCTGCTTGGACTGATTAAACACCTCCCTTTCTAGGCTGAGCTTGTAAATGGAAGGGTTTCCTCTGGATATTAATTGAGCTTGCTCGAGAAGTTTCAGGGCAATTCTCTTTGGTCCGTCTGAATTATAGTGGCATTGTCTGCCTTTTGTTTGAATCTTCTCCCACGATCCTTCCAATGTGATGGACTCGATCGAAGGTACTTCCTTGTATTCATTCCTGGAATGTAAAACGTCAGCTCCACTATGACTTGGTCCTTCATCCCTACTTGCACTCATCACTAAACCGGAAGTGGACAGTCAACAAAATCCAGTGATCTGAAACAGAAAAGGGAATAAAATATGAAGCTGAATCCACTCGACGTACGGCTTTTTGAAGATCTGACCAAAAAGGTTTAGTTTAGAGATACAGAGACTTCCGGTTTGATCATGGGTTGAACAGCTGTGTGTGAGTGTGGCTCCCGATTACTGCTCATGTCTACTCGTTTATCTTTGCTATATTTTTGAGATAACCCACTATTAAACACTATGAAGGACTCAAGGCAGTATTAAGCATCTGAAACAGTAAGTAAAATGAGCCGTCGAACTAAAACCGGGGGAAAAGACAGTGAAATCTCAAGCAAGAGTGCTGCAGCTTTGGCACCGCTCCCGGAAGCTGGCCTTGAACTACCAGAGGATTTGGAGAGGCTTCGTTCAGCACTCCTTGCTGATATGACACAAGCAATAACTCTGTCCTAAAAAGAGAACTTGAAGTGGCTTTGTCGCTGGTGTACACCCGGCTGGAGCAAGTTAAATCCTATCACGAATTGCATGATGAACGCATTCGCGAGGTTGAAGATGGCCTGAATGACCACAGTGACAGACTGGCGAGCGCCGAAACTGCTATAGCTGCATTACAGAGTGAAAACACACTCCTGAAAATGAAGTTAGATGACCTCGAGAACCGGTCGCGGAGATCCAACCTAAGGGTGGTCGGGATTCTTGAAAAGATGGAAGGCTCGGACCCTGTTAAATTTATAACTGAGTTTTTTGAAGAAGTGCTGGGGCGGATTTCTTCCCAAGACCTCTTATGCTTTCGCATGCCCATCGAATTGGACCTACACCAACAGACGTCCCGAATATCAAGCCATCTAAGCCAAGAGTGTTCCTGGTTCTCTTTCATTACTTCCAGGATAAACATCGTATCCTCACCAAACGGAGGCAGGAGCTGTTCTTCCGAGGACACCGGGTGTTTTTTTATGAGGACTTCAGCGTGGAGCTGGGGAGAAAACGTGCAACTTTTAGGGAAATAAAACCCCTGCTTTACAATAAAGGGGTTCGGTTTGGCCTCCAGTATCCTGCCCGACTCCAGGTCACTCATGAAGGTAAAAAGCACTATTTCAATACACCAGAGACTGCCAAAATGTTTTCCTACTCGCACTGGGGAGGTGACAGCGTGAAGAACAATGACCTTTTAGGATATCCATGCGGTATTGGCACGGCCTCCTGCGGCGGTGATCTTTGGAAGATTTGTTTATTCTTCAGTTTAATTTGTGGAATTCGACTGAGCTGAACTGCAATGCTACATATTTTGGGTAGTGAGTCGAGGACTTTTAGCCAGCAAAATGTAAATGTCTATGATTACTCTTTGGGATACAATTTTCATTTCCTTCTTTCTCGTAATGCTTTGCTTGTCCGGGGTTATCTTTAGCCTATATATCTTAAAAGTAGAATAAATGACTGTACAACTTTCAAAGAAGGGAGCCACCCTCAATTGGATCAAAAATTTTAGTTAGGGAACACTTCGGAAGTTTTTTGTTTGGTAATACCTGCAATCATCCTCAGTCGGGGAAGAAGATCTAGGTTTTTGGGGGTTAATTTTTTTAAACAGGTTTCATTAAAAATCGTCATTCCCTTTCTAATATCCGCTGATTCGCCAGCGTGGTCTATTCGCCCAGTGCTTCTCCGCGCCCAGAGGCTGTTACCTCTTTGGACGCGGAGAAGGCATTTGATGGAGTGGAGTGGCCATATTTGTTCAGAGTCTTGGATATATTTGGATTTGGCAAAATATTTGTAGCCTGGGTTAAGCTATTATATCATTCACCCTTAGCATGTGTACAGACAAATTATTTGCGATCTGATTATTTTCAATTAACACGTGGCACTCGTCAAGGCTGCCCATTGTCTCCGCTTCTATTTGCGATTTCAATTGAGCGCCTCTCTATTACACTTAGGTCAACTACATTATTCCAGGGCATTAGGAGAGGAAACAGGGAACATCTTGTGTCTCTATATGCCGACGACCTTCTTCTTTATGTGAGTGACCCTGCAATTGTGTCCTTGTTGGATCAGTTTGGGACTTTTTCCGGCTATAAACTAAACCTCCAAAAAAGCAAATGCTTTCCCATCAACTTAGCCCTACAGATCCAACAGGAAACCCTGCCCTTTCCCATATCTCACCCGCTTTTTCACATCACTGTTTGCAGCTAACCACATGCCTCAAGTTAGCCAAATGAAGGCTGACTTTGAGAGATGGCGTAGTCTGCCACTCACTATGGCTGGGAGAGTGCAGTCAGTGAAGATGACTACTTCCCAGATTTCTTTACTTGTTCCAATGTTTGCCGGTTTACCTACCCAAGTCATTTTTTAACTCAGTTAATCAATCTATAACCTCCTTTATATGGGGTAACAAGGTTCCAAGGGTCAATAAGTGCACTCTCCAAAGAGGTCGTGAAGTAGGTGGACTGGGCCTTCCTAGCTTTATTAATTATTACTGGGCATCCAATATCCAAAAGATATTATTCTGGCTCCACTGACCAGATACAGACTGGTGTCTGCTTGAATCACAATCCTGTTACTCCTCGTCTCTCCCAGCTTTAGTATATTCCTCCCTGCTATTGAAACCCTCTAGATTTACATCCAACCCTGTCGTACTATCCACCATCAAAATTTTTAACCAATTTCGTTGCCATTATAAGCTTACATCAGCTTCAGTTCTGGGTCCCATTCATAGTAACCATTTATTCACCCCCTCTACACTTGACTCAACCTTTCGACAGTGGGGTTTGAATGGTCTTATGTCCATTAAGGATTTATACACTAACAACATATTTGATAGTTTCAACAACCTACACAAAAAACATGGCCTCCCACATAATAATTTCTTTAAATATCTTCAGGTCCGCCACTTTGTCATGAAAAAATGTCCTTCTTTTCCTGATCTCCCTCCTGTCACAGTGTTGGATAAACTCACTCTTACCTTTGCAAATAAAGGACTGATCTCCGCAGTATATTCTCAATTGATGTATTTAGGAGATCAAAACCTGAACAAAGTTAAAGCTAGGTGGGAGGATGACCTTGGTATGGATCTGGCTGAGGAATGTTGGACAGAAGCGCTGAAAAAAGTCCACTCCTCGTCATCATGTGCTAGATTGGGGCTCATACAATTTAAAGTTTTACACAGGGTTCATTTAAGCAAAGCCAGGCTTGCTAACATATATCCAGGGACGGACGCTGGCTGTGACAGGTGCTCGCTCTCTCCAGCCAATCTAGCTCATGCATTCTGGTCTTGCCCCAAACTTGTTAACTACTGGGCAGTGGTTTTTAAAACCATCAGTGAAGTCCTTGGGAAGACAGTGAGACCTTGCCCGCTTGTAGCTGTATTTGGTGTAACAGATAAAACGTTGGGTTTAAATACAACCCAGTCTGGTATCATTACATTTACATCACTTTTGGCCCGTAGGAGAATCTTGCTGGTCTGGAAATCTACCACTCCTCCATCTGCCGCTGCTTGGCTGGAAGACGTCATGTTTTTTTTAAGGTTAGAAAAGATTAAATTCACATTGAGGGGGTCTGTGAAAAAGCTTTATTTGAAATGGGAACCCTTTTTATCATACTTTGAGGGTCTAAAGGAACTACCTATTGACTGAGGGCACTTGACAGTAAGTGGGGATCCGCCTTTATTCTGTTTTGTTACTTTATTATTGTTAAAAAGTGCATTTGATTTTGTGATATATTTGGATTGTGAAATAATAAGCTGCCAAGGGGTGTTTAGGGAGGGTGGGTTAGGGTTATTTTGTTTATATTATTATTATTATTATTTATAAAAAACAAAATGGAGGAAAATGTAATGCCATACATCAGATGTACTGTGAATTTTTTAATTTATTTTTTCCCTCCAATAAAAAACTATTAATTAAAAAAAAAAAAGAGAGAGATAGTGTGGAAACAAGCCCTTCGGCCCACCAAGTCCGTGGCGGCCAAGATCCCCGCACACTAACACACGCTAGGGACAATAGTAAGATTAAACAAGAACTTACCAGTTTGAAGTTTGATCATTATTTTATGAGGAGGAACGTTGAGGGAATACGTGAAGAACCCCGCTAGGACGCATGCGTGTCATTCTTCACAGCAGCGGTGTGGAATCACAGATAAATATAATGACTAAACATAGCAAGATTAGACAACAGATACCAGTTCAGACTATGATCAAGGGTGGGAGCGGAGGGCACGTATTCCCTCAACGTTCCTCCTCATAACATAAAGATCAAACTTCAAACTGGTAAGTTCTCGTTTAATCTTACTATTTTACTTCGGAGTCACGTGAGTGACTACGTGAAGATTTTAAAGCTCTGTGATTTCATGCCGTGGAACGAGTCCATGCATCACATCTGCCTTGATTTTTGGGGAGAATAGAGTTAACATCATTAGACATCAATACAATATTGAAACCCAACAGTAAAAATATTAACACCAATTATTGCCCCTATTTATGGGTATATTATATTACAGAACTTAAATTTGTTTCTGCAAATGTTCCAGGTTCAATGACTGGTTTGTTATAAAGTCGTTGGAAAGTTCCTCCGTTGGCCATCCTGCTGTCTTGAGGATTTGGTCCATTGGTATGTCCAACTTCATAGCTGCCAATGTAGCTGCAGCCCTGGTGGAGTGAGATTTGAAATGCTAGTGTCCACTCTAGCCTATTTAGGCCTTGTTTTAGCCATCTAGAGATGGTCTGGACTGTCACTGTTTTGAATGGCTGTTAGTAGCTGATTAAAGTGACATTTCTTCCCTTTGATGATCTTAGTATACTTCATGTATGATAGTAAGTGAGTTATAATACAGAGACGACCATCTCTAGGGTAGGTTCTGAATTCTATTTTTTTAGGCGTGTTGACCCCTGTCTGTTCTGTATGACTATTACACTGATGTAAACCTTAAATTCCAGATGAATTAAACATGTTGTCCAACCTTATTTTCTGTGGTGACTGGTCCCTTTGTGGCGTGACCAGGACCATCAGCATGACTGTTTTGATAGTCCGTTTCCGTAGGAACAGAGCTGTAGCTGGAGACCAGTTTCTTAACATGGTCAGTACAATGTTCACATCCCATATTTTGGAGTACCTGGTTCTTGGGGACTAATTTTAAAATGCCCCTCATGAGTTTGTTTACCAGGGTTTGTCCCAACAGAATGCCGCTCTGTACCTTCGACAGGTATGTTGACAGAGCACTTCTGGCGCAGTTGATGGCACTATGACTGAGCCTCTCATCGTAATGGAGGCTTGCCAGGAATTCCAGAACAGACGGGATGTCCATAGATCTGTGGGTGATGATTATTGTTGTGACAGTACTTCCCATTACTAGATGATACCAAGTACTGATGTTTGGGTGGACTGTCTGTGACCCGCTGAAATAATTCCACATTCGGTCCGTCAGTCCCAGGTGTAGAAGAGGTGCTTTCAACTATAAATAAATAGGTTAATATATAATAGTGACATGGGTAACTCCCCTTGTTGCGGGAAGACCCAGTAAGTTAGGTCTATGATGGATGGTGATGTATGGTTCTGACCCATGTTGATATCACCAGGACCCATGGTTGCATAGGGCATCAGGTATTATCAAAATTCGAGACGTGGAGTCTATAGTTTCTTCCTAAATACCCGACTGATGAGGCAAAGGGAGGGATGCATAAATGATCCCCCAATCAGTGAAGATACATCTGAACCACTGCCCCAGGTTCTGGCTCCCAAGAACATAATTTGATAACTGGTAAGAGCATGGATGTGAATAGGTCGTTATCTGGTGTTCCATACCGGCTGTTCCAGCAATACATATTTTATCCAACATCCATACAGAGTTTTTAGACTTAGCGTGACCTGTTGTCTGCCACTAAATTCAGTTTCCCTGGTAGTTGGAAGCTGAAATCCAATCTCTATCTGGATACGCTATTAATCCAGATTAATAGAGACAGTAACTCTAAGACTATTGCCTCCATCACAGTGAGGAGGTGTTTGGTGAACTCACTGTGGTGGATGTTAGTTTGTGTTTATTGTGTGTTGTTATTATTACATGTATGGCTGCAGGCAACAACATTTCGTTCAGACCGAAAGGTCTGATTGACAATAAAGGATTCAATTTAATTCAATTCACAAATAGTGTTGGCCAGATAGTCACATGGTGTTGATATGTTTCTACCCATATGGTTGACATATGCTACCCCGGTGGTGTTGTCAATTTGTAGACTAACATACTGGTGATATGACCCAAAACAATATGACTTAAAGCCATGACTAGCTCTCACTTCCCCAGGTATATATGCCCAACGTTAGGAGTGATGCCTCCTGAGCATTCCATCTCCCCCTCAGCTGGAGATGGAATTGGTAGCATCCCAATCCAAGGCCCATCAGTATGTGGTTCCATAAACGGGTAACTGTGTTTGGTTAGGAACAATGCCTAATGTATGTTCCACCATTTTTGTACCATAGTGGCCTCTGTTGGTTGCTTCAGCAGTCCGTCAGAATGACCCCCCCCATAATTTATTGAGTGACGCGTGTTACACTCTGTACTATGATTATGTAAAGGTCTGATATCATGTGGCTGTCACACAGCCCCTAATGCCAATTATTCTACTACCAGTCTGATGGCTGGTTTAGTTCCCTGCAAGCCTCCACAAAGGCTGTACCCTTTCTTACGGCAAAGTCACCTCCATGTGAACTGTGTTAACGGTGGACCGCAGATGATGTGTTGTGTTAATTACATCTGTGGGCACCTCCAATGAGTACTATATAGCAAGCATCTTTTAATACCATGCTTGCCATGTAGTACCCTAGGATCAATACCTTAGTTGCACCAAAGGTTCCCATCTGTAATGAATATAAAGTACGAAGTATTCAAATTAGTCAATCTAGGATGAAGTGGCAACCACCTCTAAATTATGATAAGGATATTTAGGACACAAATTCCTGTGATACGTGTTGGATGTCCTCCAAACTCTTATAATATATGGGCACTGTAGTTCAGTATGCGCTTTAGTTGATTCTTACCCATTAAGCATGAACATTCAGTTCGGTACATGCTGTACTGGAGGATAATGGAATGAATAATAGTAAGATTAAACGAGAACTTACCAGTTTGAAGTTTGATCTGTATTTTATGAGGAGTTACGATGAGGGATTTCGTGAAGAACCCCGCTTCCACGCATGCGTGTCATACTTCAAAGCAGCGGTGTGAGGTCACAGGAACCTATAATGATCTAACATAGTAAGATTATCAAAGAGATACCAGTTTTTGATATGATCATACGAGGGTGGGAGCGGAGGGCACGAAATCCCTCATCGTAACTCCTCATAAAATACAGATCAAACTTCAAACTGGTAAGTTCTCGTTTAATCTTACTATTTTACTTCGGAGTCACGTGAGTGACTTCGTGAAGATTTCAAAGCTCTGTGACCTCATGCCGTGGAACGAGTCCATGCTTCACAACTGCCTTGGGTATTGGGAGAGAGCATCATTAGTAGTTTTAAAACACAATTATACAAAGAGTTGTGTGGTATAACGAAAAAATATAACACTTTTTAAAAATTTGAGAATCATAACCCTGTAACCTATCGGGCAAATTATTTTGTTGAACCTAAAATGTTTTGTTAATACAATGATGGCTCCAAATAAACTGGTTTATTATACAACCTGTGGAAAAACCCTTTTTTAAAATGACCCTCCTGCCATTCTGAGGATTTGGTCTGTGGGTACCTGTACAATATTGCTGCGGATGTTGCTGCAGTCCTGGTGGAATGAGAGTTGGAACATCAGTGTCTATTCCTGCCATTTTGAGCCACCTTGATATAGTTTGAGTCGTGACCCTATCATGCAGTTTCTTGTAAGAGATAAACAACTCCATACTCTGACCTCGAATGTTCCGAGTATATGCTATGTATTGTTAGATGTGTCTTGTTATACACAGTCGTTTGCCATATGGGTGTACCATAAAATCAAACCCTAGACCCGAGGAACCCGATCTGTTTTCTTTTATTAAATCCTGTATGACAACACCAGTTTCTCGGTGAGATGATCAGGGAGTCCAGGCTCTGTTTGCTTAATGGCTGGACTTGTTGTGCGGTAAATAACACCATGAGCATAACCATCTTCCTGGTCTGTTACTGAGGTGACAACGCTGTTATGAGCTACAAGCTCCTCAGCATGTTGAGAAAACGACACCCACGTCCCAGATTTCGGAGTACCTGGTTTGCTTACCAGGGGTGCGCTCCCACCGCGTGCCGTTCCGATCCTTGTGATAGGTAATTGGAGAGTGCACTTGTGGCACTATTAATGGCACTGTAGCTCCATCGATTATCCTAATGGAGGCTTGTTAAAAATCCCAATACGGCCAGAATGTTTTTGGCCTTTTGGTCGAGATTGTTGTCCAAGCAGTATATGCCCCATTTCTTGATGTGTCCAAGGTACTGCTTCCGTGTTGACAGTCTTAGTGCAGATGAGATGAGATTCATCGTCCTGTCTGACAGTGTAGTGGGTCTGTTAGACTCTACAAATCAATAAATCCATAGTGTTATGGCATGGAGTCTCCAGTCACTGGATAAATCAACAATTTTTTTTTATTTTTTTTTTTTTATTTATTTATTTATTTTTTTTTTTTTTTTTTTTTTTTTTTTTTTTTTTTTTTTTGCAATGTTCATAGGGAACATGGTTCTAACACCATCCCCTGTAAGACTGAAAACCATGATTGAGAAGGTCAGTCGGGTATTCTGAAAATTCCAGATGCCGAGTGTGGTTGAATTTACCCTAGTACCCCATTGATGGGTCCGAACGGGGGAAAACCTCACCCTATGGCTTATTTACATAACAATGCCAAGCTGGTTTACGAATTTTAGTACATAATATTGGGGCTAATGATTGCCCCTTTTGTAAGCTCTATATTGCCAAAGTTCCTCTATTGAGTCAATGCCTGCCATATAGAAACCCGTAACTGACACCAAGTCTTTATCAATAATAAGAGCATCCATCTTAAAATGAATATCTAGAACAAATGTGTTTAGGGTTAAATCAATGATAATCCTGCAACCCTACTCTATTTTATTTTAATAAATATGTTCAATCCAATCTTTCGTGTACAAATCTTGTAGCACCATGTGGGTTTTAGATTGTTTGGTTTATGTAAGGACAAAATGCCCTTCTGGTGTATGATGTACTGTGGTTATTGGGATGAGAAAAAACCCTATCAGATAACCCTGAATACTGCTGAGATTATATGAATCTGTAGTGATTATATACCATACATAACTGTAGTGTTGCAACCTCCCCTACCCTCGTAGGTCCCTATTTTAACAGAAGAAAATAAGGTTATGGTTTAATATTTCTTGTTCGGGGTTGTGTGGGAGGTTTAGGCTTCCGCATCTTCCAGGGTGGCCGCCCTGGCCATACCCTAAAACGGATCCTGCAGGTTATATTGATTTCTGACACTGCTACTGGTATGAGCCACATTTTTTATGGCCTTGCCTGTGGCTGGTATCATGCTCCAAAATAGGCCCTTGCGCTGGCCTTAATGAGCCCCAGTGTCTTGGCTTAGTCCACACACGGTTCTTTGTTTGCAAATGGTAGCATTTTTGGGGTCCTAGTGCTGGCTGAATGGCCGCCTTCCACTTGTAGTTCAGGTCATATTGCATATTATTAAACAGATCTAGTGCGTCTTGATGGTCTTTGGTTACCTACGTTTAGTCCAGGGTGCGGGTGTATGCTATGATGCCTTCCGTCAATCCCTTGAAGGTTCTCTGGATCTTGAGGTCCTGGTTCCTGATGTTCGTCCATATGCTGCCAAATGCATTGGTTTACACTGGGCACCTGTAATGCCTCACCGTTGCCAGGTGGCAGATGTCTGGCCAGTGTTTGTAAATTTTTTCCCCTGTTGACGTTTGTGGCCAGACATATAGTAATACTATTGCCATCCTGGATCCAAGTCTACCCATGTTTGACTTGGCTAAAGTAATCAGCCACCATGTCCAGCAGAGTCCCTGCTGTGTTAGGATCATGGGACGCTGTATTACCAGGCTCTGGCCCATCAGGGTCCTGCCTACTCTTTTTTATAGAGTTAGAGATCTCTAGGGTCCCGCACGGGGTACCCATGTGGGCTTAACTGCTGCCCACTTGTCTTTTGTTCTGCGGACCCCTCTTGCAAGTCAACCCAGAACTGACCCACAGTGCTCCCCTCTGATGGGGTAGAAGCATTGTGCAGCCCTCAAAGAGGTACTGCTGTGGTTTTATCACGTTGGAGCAAGGCTCCATACACCGCTTCTTCCCGCTCCAGCCCTCTCGGGCGCTGGTTGCCGGCGGTTTTATGCAAAGTCCGACCCTTCTGAGTCCACTACCTTGTTTAATTTGTGTCTAGCCTACCGCTCGGTCATATGGATCTGGCCGGTGCGGGGCCGACATCGGGCACAGCTGATCCCACTACGGTTGATCCAAGTGCCGCTGGCTCCACGGTCCTCCTTCTCCAGTTTTGTCCTTCCTTCCGCGAAGTGGATATGGCCGGTGAGGGGGATAACTGGCACAGCTGCTTCCATCTATTCCTTTAACCTGGCTTCAACGCTCTCAGCACTCCTGGCTGCTCCTTTATCTTAGACCCCTGGGACCCACCCCCGTACTGACGGTACTGGTCCCTAGTGGTCGTTGCAGCCGGCCAACCCCACTCTAATGCCCTCAATTCTGGGCACTCCTACTTATATGGTCCTTAGCTAAGGGACATATAAGACATTAAAACTGATGATAACAGCTACTATAGTTTTTATTTAATATATATGGTCCGTAGATAAGGGGTGTATCAGATATTAAACTGATAAGAACAGATACTACACTTGATCTTAGCCAAAAAGCCAAGAAGCGATTATTGTAACTAAAACCCCGATGGGACTGACCCTGGTACTCACATACTGGTCCCTTGTAGTAGATTGCAGCCAGTCAACTGCGAAGTCCTTTGCTGTCGAGAAATGAACTTTCTCACCATGCTGGAGCGAAGTTGGGCACAGGTGTTTTTCCCTCTCCGGGAATCGATGTGCCCATGCTGCTCCTGCCGTTGCCAGCTCCTCACGAAGTGCCAGCTGCCACTGCTGCTGCCTGTGCTGCTGCCGCTGCCTGTGCTGCTGCCGCTGTCAGTGCTGCTGCAGCTGTTAGTGCTGCTGCAGCTGCCGGCTCCCACTGCTGCTGCCGCTGCCGCTGCCGCTGCCGCTGCCGCTCCTCCGTGGTTCTCCCGCCGGCCTTACATGGACCTGGTCCATGTCTGCACCTAGAAGGTAAGTTGAAGGAAACGCAGGGTCTCTTACCTGCTGTTCCCGACTTTCCTTCTCCCGCCGGTGACCGTCGTTCCCTGTGTCGGGTTCGAGCCGCTTGGACCGACCCCGGTGTTCACGGGCCTGGTCCTTCGCGGCAGTTCCGCAGCCGGTAACCCCGGCTGTACCTATGGATCCCCTGGACCCTGGGCCTTACCTTTTGAAGAAGGTTTTCAGCCCGAATCGTCCCGTTCCGACTCCATCAGTGCCGCTGCACTCGCTGAGTGTTCCGAGCCCCTCGCTGGTCCGAGCTGTCTGTCCCGCAGCCGCTGCGCTGGCTGCTACCGACTGCTCCCAAGCCAGTCTCGTTTGAGACTGGCATAGGGACCTTTTTTACTTTGCTTCCCGCCCGGCCGAGAGGTGAATTTTGCCGGTGCGGGAGCAAAGTCGGGCTCAGGTTGTTCCCCCTCCAGGGAAACTCGTGCTGTTGCTGCTGCTGGCTGCTCGCCCTCCACGGGTCTCCCCGCCGGCTTTCCGCAGCCACCTAAAAGTAAGTAGAAAAAAGGAACGCAGAGTCTCTTACCTGCTGTTCCCGACTTTCAAATTCTCCCGCTTGGGGAACGCCGTTCCCCTCTGTGTGACTCGTTGCAATGCGTGTAGCGATATGGCACGCATGCGTGGAAGCGGGGTTCTTCACGAAGTCACTCACGTGACTCCGAAGTAAAATTCTAAGGTATACCTTTATAACTCTGAATTTTAAGTGTCGGTAGAATAATTCTATGCATACAGATAGATCTGTTATCTCCCACCAGCGTCCCTGGTTACTATTAGTAGGTTTGTTACTATTTCGGCATCCTCCGTGGTCGTTGAGGTGCCGGTGTCTGATGAGGGTAGCACATTTCCCAGAAAGTAGTTTTTAAGACGTTCCTTAATGTGCCCCAGAGTTCCCTCTATGTGAAGTTCTTTCCCTGTTAAGATAAGATGCCTCCAAATTTTTATATTGGAGGTTGGGAGGTTCCAGGTTAGCATATAAGGCCAGTGCATCCTGGTGATCTAGTGTCATGTCTCTGTTTATAGTGCGACCGATCCCGTCGCGCTGTTAGGACTTAGAACTTTCTTCCGTTTCAATTCCCTGCCCTACCATGTTTTGGTTGATACTGGGAACATTCAGGTTTTGCAGTTCCCGGATGGTAAGCGTTTTCCCATGGGTTTTCTGCACCCTAAGTGTACTAGGGGTATGTTCTGCTCCCCTGTTCAAGTGTAGCCCAAAATTGATCCCCTATACTCTCCTCTGATGAGGGAGAACACTGTGCAGCCCTACAAGAGGTACTGCTGTAGGACTTACTAGCTGCCCCTCTGTGACTAGTCTCCATCTCATGGAACTGCCACTTACCTGCTCCAACAGCCGCTCCAGCTGGTCCCGATGCTCTCCGGCACCCAACCGGCTCCAATGCACATGATCACTGGCCATCGCGGCTGCTCCTGAAGCCGTTACTTCTGAGGCTGCTCCTGCTCCAGTTCCAGCAGCCAGCCCAGGATTGACTCCAGGTGTTCCCCTCTGCTGAGTGAGAAACTCTGTGCCGCCCCACAAGGAGTATTGCTGTGGGCTTGTTAGTTGCCCACTGTGGATTTGCCTCTTTGGAGTATTTCCACTGTGCAGCCCCACAAGGGGTACTGCTCCTGCAGCCGGTCCAACCGGCTCCAATGCTCTCGGGCACTGGCCGCTCCCGGCTGCTCTTTATTCTGCATGCTGCAGCCGCTCCAACCGACCCCGGTGCTCACGGGCACTGGTCGCTCGCGGCTGCTTAGGATCTCCTCCAGCCGCTCACCTCTCCCGACCGGCCGGGGCCGGCGCGGGAGCGAAGTCGGGAGGGAAGTCGGTCACAGCTGTTCCCATTACGGGAGATCAGCGTGCCGTTTGCTGCTGCTGCCGACTGCCCGCAATTCTGCGGTTCTCCCCCGCCAGCTTTCCTGCAGCCTTCGTGGATCCGGTCCATGTCTCCACCTAAAAGGTAAGTGGAAGGAACGCAGAGTCTCTTACCTGCTGTTCCCGACTTTCAAATTCTGGAACGCAGAGTCTTCTTACCTGCTGTTCCCAGCTTTCAAATTTTGCCGCTAGGGGAACGTCGTTCCCCCTGCTGTGACTCGTTGCAATGCGTGTAGCGATAATACATGCATGCGTCCTAGCGGGGTTCTTCACGTAGTCACTCACGTGACTCCAAAGTAAAATTTACATTTATACCAAGACAATTCACCTATAAACCTGTACATCTTTGGAGTGTGGGAGGAAAGTGAAGATCTCGGAGAAAACCCATGCAGGTCACATGGAGAATGTACAAACTCCGTACAGACAGCACCCGTGGTCAGGATATAACCCGGGTCTTGCACAGTGAGGCAGCAACTCCACCGCTGCGCCAGTGTTTATGTAGAGAGATGTTAACTATTGCACTGAGAATCACAGTATGATTTTCGCGTGGGTGAAGGACATTCTGCCCATTGAGTCCCTACTAGCCCACATTCCCGCCTTGAAAATTCCTTCCTTTCAGGAAATAAATTTCAGCCAGACATCCAATGAGGAATGTTGCCAACTGACCTGCTCCAGAGTGTAGGAGTACGTGCTGAGGGATGTACTGAGGCTTGGTGCAGCCAACGCCAAGGCTCCATGGGGGAGGACCACTGTCTAGGGTCCTTCAGCTGCTGGACATTGGGGGGCAGGGTCCGGTGGAGATACCCCTCAAACAAGGGAAGGGAAACAAGGTGAAGATCACAAGTGATAGGAGGAGAATTAGGCCATTTGGCCCATCAAGTATATTCCGCCATTCTCCCTAATAACCCCATTCTCCTGCCTTCTTCCTATAACCTTTGATACCCGTACTAATCAAGAATTTTTCTTTACCTTAAATAAATCCACTGACTTTGCCCTCAGAGCCTTCTGTGCCAAAGAATTCCACAGATTCACCACCCTCTGACAAACAAAATTCCTCCTCATCTCCTTCCCAAAAGAACGTCCTTTAATTCTGTGGCTGTGACCTCTAGTCCTAGACTCTCCCACTAGTAGAAACATCCTCTCCACATCCACTCTCTCCAAGGGGAAAAGATTAAATAGGAATCTGAGGGATAACCTTTTCACACAGAGGGTGGTGGGTGTATGGAACAAGGGGCAAGAAGAGGTAGTTGAGGCAGGGATGTCAACTGTTTCTTAACAAACAGGTACATGGATAGGACAGGTTTGGAGAGATATGGACCATTCTTAACGTCTTGAGTTTAGAAGAATGAGGGGGGATCTCATTGAAATGTACAGAATAATGAATGGCTTGGTAAGAGTGGATGTGGGGAGGATGTTTCCACTAGTGTGAGTGTCTAGGACTAGAGGTCGTAGCCTCAGGATTAAAGGACATCCCTTTGGGAAGGAGATGAGAAGCCCTCTCACCCGTATCCACCTATCACTTGCCAGTCTTTGACCCATCCCCACCTCTCTTCCAGTTTCCCTTCAGGACAAGGAATTTCTTTAGTCAGAGGGTGGTGAATCTGTAGAGTTCTTTGCTGTAGAAGGCCGTGGAGGCCAAGTCAGTAGATATTTTTAAGGTAGGCATAGATAGATTCTTGGTTAGTTCGGGTGTCAGTAGTTATAGGGAGAAGGCTGGAGAATGGTGCACCTATTGCTTATGACCAAAAGCAGGCAGATGGGACTAGCGTAGCTGGGGCATGTTGTCCAGTGTGGGCAGGCTGGGATGTAGGGCCTGTTTCCACACTGTATCACTCTATGACTAAACAAAGCAAGTGGCCCACAACTGTAGCAAAGGTCTGAAGAATGGTCTCGATCCAAAATTGTCACCTATTCCTTATGAAACATATTCCTTATCAATATGAAACAGCATCTCATATTTTGCTTGGGCAGCTTACACCCCAGCGGTATGCACATTGACTTCCTGAACTTCAAGTAACCCTTGCTTTCCCTCTTTCTCCATCCCTCCCTCTTCCCAGTTTACCGACCACTTATATTTTATCTCAGTTTGCTTTGGTGTTACCAGTGAAGGAAATGGGGGAGAGGGGGGGGGGGGGGGGGGGTACGCAGGGGGACGGCGTACCCCTACTTTTCAGTTTCCAGTTTATGTCCAATTTCTGTACAATTTTTTTTATAACCGACAATGGATAATCGTTCTGAGTCACCGCTGCATCGGCCATGAGACGAAAACGATTTGTTAACTACCACTGTTAGCACTTGTTAACAGCCAGTAGTTAACACGTAATTATACAATGTGTCATCAATACATCGATCCACATTCCTCAGTAAATGTAATTGTGTTTTGACCAAGTATTAATGAGGGGGTTTTACTTTGAATAAAATTCATGGGAGAATTTCTTAAAACTTACTGTCATTAAGGGCTCCGGACCGCAAGCACGGGTAACTTCCTGGTGTGCAGGTACAGTCATTCACCCACTTATACAGTCATTCACCCTATTTTAAGCAGGAGCTGCAAATGTTGGAACAATCAAAGGTAGGCAAAATGCTGGAGAAACCGCATCTCACCCGCTGAGTTTCTCCAGCATTCTTGTCCACCCATATTATTTAGTAATTTGTACCCGTCATTTAGGGATGTTATATGAATTTTAAAAGAATACGTTTATGTGTGTTGTTTTCTTTCTCTCTCCTTCAAGGTTAGGTCTTCTGTTTGCCTTTATTTGCTTCAGTTTTATTTCGTGTTATTTATCACGTTGTGGTTGTAGCTTTTGAACGATTCGGATCAGATTATTTAAATTCACATAAATTCATAGCGTTGCCCGAGCGCCAAATCCCTTCAGTTATACCTGCAACTGAAGCTACGGGTGGATTAGTAGACCTTGAAGAGGCATTGACACTTTGTTTTTATGTGGGGGGGGGGGGGTAATAGAGAAGGACTGGACCGCGAGCTCACTGACTGAATGATATATACGTCCTGACTGAAAATCACAGCCTTCCGATATATTATGTTAGGATAAGCCTTTCTAGAGAAAATTCTACTTTTTGCTTTGCCCATTTTCAAAATATAGAATTTTGAATTTGCCGTTTATTGGTACAAGGAGACTACAAAGCTCGTAATATCTATTTTTTTACACTCCGTAACTTTCTACATTTCTAATTTTGGATATGTATGTGGCAATTATGGCTCATGGAATTTTCTTCCACACTACTAGTTATATTCGTAACAACATATTTAAATAAGTGAAATTTTCAATATTTCCCAACCATTAAATAATGCCTGAAGTAGGAACCCGACCCTAAACGTCACCTAGCCATTCCCTCCATAGATAAACACAAAACGCTGGAATAACTCAGCGGGTCAGGCAGCATCTCTGGAGAGAAGGAATAGATGACGTTTTGGGTCGAGACCCTTCTTCGTACTCTCCATAGATCCAGCCTGACCTGCTGAGTTCTCCAGCACTCTATGTTTTGCTCTTAAAATAAATCTGTGGTCCACTGAAGAAACAACACGATAGATGACTCTGGAAGTGCAAGTTTTGTTGTACATTTCATACTGTAGAACACATCGTAATACACCTTGAGTGAATTAATGGGGTTTGATTATTTTTTTTAATCTGTTGTTTTATATCAGAACCTTATATCAGATTTAAATCGGAATTCCGATTTGTTTGTTTTCCTATTTGTCAACTTTTTGTGCCCGATTATTTGGCGGCCAATCAACCGCTGTCTCTAAGGGGGTTGCGTCCAATCACCGGTCAGCTTCCCTTAAAATTCCCGTCCAATCAACAAATCGGTCTCTTTCCGTCCAATCAGCCGTTGTCTCCAAGGTCATTGTGTCCAATCACATAATGCGCTGGTCACTCAACGGCCAATCAGACACAGTCTCCGAGGGGCATTGTGACCAATCACCGACCTGCTTCCATCACCGAAGCAGAGATGGCTAGAGCCAACACACAGAGAGAGAGAGAGAGAGAGAGAGCAAACAGTATATCAATGTAGTAGGCACCAAGAGATCTTAAGACCAGAGCCCCACAGTAGTGCAATGGTAGAGTTGATGCCTCCCGGCGCCAGAGGGCCATCTTCGATCCTGACTATGTGTGCTGTCTGTACGGAGTTTGTACGTTTTCCCTGTGATGGCATGAGTTTTCTCCAGGTGCTCGGGTATCCTACC
Organism: Leucoraja erinaceus; assembly: GCF_028641065.1. Classification (NCBI taxonomy): domain Eukaryota; kingdom Metazoa; phylum Chordata; class Chondrichthyes; order Rajiformes; family Rajidae; genus Leucoraja; species Leucoraja erinaceus. Next base: position 4,799 of record NW_026576501.1, on the reverse strand, counting down.
ATGATCCAAACATATACAGGTTTGTAGGTCAATTGGCTTAGGTAAAATTGTCATTTGTCCCTAGTGTGTAGGATAGTGCTAGTGTACGGGTTGATTGCTGGTTGGCACAGACTCTGTTGACTGAAGGGCCTGTTTGAATGCCGTATCTCTAAAGTATAGCAAAGTTATACATAGGCCACAGGAGTTTCCTGATCAGTCACAATAACTTTAATGAAATGAGTGTAAATATGTACACCACATGTTTCTCTGGTGTTTCTATATATCTTCCATCAATATCAGGGCAAGAAATGAAGAAATAACTGAGAAAGTTGACCCTATCAATTGGCTTCCTTTTAACAGGACGTTTTTTTTCTGTTTTTAGCTTCAGGTTTGGGGTTTATGATGCTAATTTGCATGGCAATAAAACAATATAAAACAAAAAAAGAAAGCAGCTATGACATATAATACACAATAAACTGTATTACAAATACACAATAAACTAGTAATGCATTCTTGTACTCTTACATGGGTATGACCGCATATAAAAAAAAAAACCCCCCCCCCCCCCCCCCCCTTTCTTCCCAACCTCAGTCTCATGGACCATATGGTACCCCTAGTTCCTAAAACCCATTTCCATCACTGGTTGTTACCTTTTCCCAACTAACAATGATCTATTCTACACTTCCTTATCTATGTACCTCCCACTCCCCTGACATCAGTCTGAAGAAGGGTCTCGACCCCAAACGTCACCCATTCCTTCTCACCAGAGTGGCTGCCTGACCCAGCTTTTTGTGTCTATCTTTGTGTTTTCTTTATAGACAAGGTGCATAGCATGATACTATTAAATATATAGACAATGTTGGAAGTGGTTTGCAGAGTATTTTTGTCTGCACATCTTTTTTTTCTTTATTCCGAACAAAGTTTACATTTGAAGTAAAGAAAATACTCGCCCACCAATGATTGCAGGATTGAGCCGGAGTCAAACAAATGCAATCCTCCCGCCTCTCATGGCTCCTTGCATGACGCGATATCACCATTATAAATCAATATCTCCCCCCAACCATCCAGAGATCTGTTACTAAAAAGGAAATGTGCATCCAAAGCGACAAACGCAGAGACCGAAGCGGGGCCGTGTTCTAACTGGAGCTTTTTGGGGGGGATTTCGAAAACAAAGTGAAATCTATTGAAACAAAGTACTGAAGAAGAGTCTCGACCCGAAACGCCACCCATTCCTTATCTCCAGAGATGCTGCCTGACCTACTGAATTCCTCCAGCTTTTTATGTCTAAACTAGCATCTGCAGTTCCTTTCTACGCATTCTCCAGAGATCCCGTCCATCACACTGAGTTACTCCAGCATCCTGTGTTTGTCTTTTGGTGTAAACCAGCATCTGCAGTTCCTGCCGACACATAACATGTACCCTCATCGCTCAAAGCCCTGCTGTTTTATGCTATAAAACCCAACACGCCTTCAATACTTGCTTTACCTGATTGTGGTCTAATGGAGACACTACACAGTGGTGCAGCGGTAGAGTTGCTGCTTTACAGCACCACACACCCGGGTTTGACCCCATCTACAGGTGCTGTCTGTTTGGAGTTTGCACGTTCTTCATGTGACCTGTGTGGGTTTTCTACGGGTGCTCCGGTTTCCTCCCGCACTCCAAAGACGTGCGGGTTTGTAGGATAATCGGCTTCAGTAAAAATTGCAAATTGTCCTTAGAGTGTGCAGGATAGTGTTAGTATATGGGGTGATCACTGGTTAGCGGGCCGAAGGGCCCGTTTCCGTGCAGTATGTCTAAACTAAACGAAAAATGCAGCTAATTATGGTGCAAAGTTCTGATCGTGACCCTGTGGAGTTACAGTACACTGAGGCAAAGGTCCATTGTTAGTGCTGTGGTCAGGATGAACTCCTGCCTTTAGCACTAAAAACAAAACACACACACAGATGGATACACATGCCCACTGTACAGATACCCTGATACATGAGCAGAACACAAAGTGCTGGAGAAACAGGCAGCATCTGGAAATGGACAGACGATATTTTGGGTCATAGAGTGATAGCATTTTACAGAGTGGAAACAAGCCCTGCGGCCCAACTTGCCAACACCCGCCAACATGATGTTTCGGGTCGAGACCTTTTAGCTGAAGATTCCCGCATGTTTCGTTTCTTGTCCATTTCTGGGAAACGAACCTGCATCACTCACCGATCAAAGAAGCGACCGTCTGCAGCTGTAAAGGGGTTGCAGCGTTGGCGATGGGACGAATGGTCTTGCTTGGAGCTCCTCCCTGACACAGAACCTCACTGAGCCGACACAACCCCCAGCGCTAGGAGCTGAGATGTACCAAGACTCCTTTCAGCAAACACAAGAATCGACTCCAACGCCAGCAGCGATATCTGCAGAGAAAGGCTATTTATTCTCCAGTGATCACCACACACGAGATTAGAATGAATTCCTTGAAAATACCCTTTAACTCTCGGTCTTAATGTGCAGAAACAATGAACAGTCGCTCACATAATAGGTGACCACAAACAAGGGCGGTGCTCACCAGATGCAGCAAGCTGGCTTGTAATAGGTTTCTTCAACTATAAGTAATCCTTGCGTTGCCTCGCTCTCCACCCACATCCCCTCCACCCCCCTCCTCCCCAGTTCTCGGACTAGTGCCACTATCCTGAGTGTTACCGAGATGAGGAAAAACCTTTTCTCTCAGAGAGTTGTGAATCTGTTGAATTATCTGCGACAAAACGCAGTATCCTTGGTGGAGGCCAATTCACTGGATGTTTTCAAGAGAGTTAGAAGAAGGGTCTCAATCTGAATCATCACCCATTCCTTCACACCAGAGATGCTGCCTGTCCCGCTGAATTACTCCTGCTTTTCTTAGGGCTGACGGAATCAAGGGATATGGGGAGAAAGCAGGATCGGGATACTGATTTTGGATGATCAGCCATGATCATATTTAATGGCGGTGCTGCCTCAAAGGGCTGAATGGCCTACTCCTGTACCTATTTTCTAGGTTTCTATGTCCTTTTGAGTACTTTGTGTCGGAAGGAACTGCAGAAGCTGGTAAACACTGAAGATAGAAACAAAATGCTCGAATAACTCAACGGGACAGGGTGCATCTCTGGAAAGAAGGAATGGGTGGAGTTTTAGGTCGAGACACTTGATCAGAATGAGAGTCAGGGGAGAGGGAGACACAGAGATAAGGAAGGGTAAGATGTGAAAATTACAGATGAAGTCCGGAAGGTGAATTCACTCTGAAGAACGGTCTCAACCCGAAACATCACCCATTCCTTCTCTCCAGAGATGCAGCCTGTTCTGCTGAGTTACTCCAGCATTTTGTGGCTGACCGCAGTTTAATTTAGTTTAGAGATACAGCACAGAAACAGGCCCTTCGGCCCACAGAGTCTGCACTGACCAGCGATCACCCTGTACATTAACACTATCCTACACACACGAGGGGCAATTTACAATTATACCAAGCCAATTAACCTGCAAATCGTTACGTCTGTCGTTTGGGAGAAAACTTGAGCATCTGGAGAAAACCCACACAGGTCACAGGGAGAACTTAGTAACTCTAGTAACAGACAGCACCTGTGGTCAGGATCGAACCTGGGTCTCTGGCACTGTGAGGCAGCGACTCTACCGCTGCACCACCGTGCCACACATTTGTGTGGGTTCAGTCACCCTCCACGCCCACAGTAATCGTTCGAGACTCAAGTTTCTTTCCTCATCAGTTTTTTTGGAGCACGGTGGCGCAGAGGTAGAGTTGCTGTCTCACAGCGCCAGAGACCTGGGTTCAATCCTGACTACAGGTGCTGTCTGTATGGAGTTTGTACGTTCTCTCCGTGACCGCATGGGTTTTCACTGAGATCTTTAGTCTTCTCCCATACGCCAAATACGTTCAGGTTTTCAGATTTGTTGGCTTGGCATAAATATAAATTGCCCCTAGTGTGTGTAGGGTGCTGTTTATGTGCGTGGTTTGCTGGTCGGTCTGGACTTGGTTGGCTGAAGGGCCTGTTTCCGTGCTGTATCTCTAAACTGAAAAGAAACTCAACATAGAAAAGGAAACTAGCAGATACCGCACAGTGGTTTGAGCTCACATGAAGCCACAGAGCTCAGGCATTGCAGTGAAAAACAGACAGCGGATGTTGGAACAAAATATAGATATAGATAAGTTAGATTTCTTCTTCGAGTCCGTTGCAATCTCAGATGTCGTTCTGCCAGTATCTGGCGCAGGTCACAGCTGGTCGGGTCGGTTCAGCCAGGTCCTGGGGGCTGCACTGGGGGGGGGGGGGGGGGCGTCGTCACACTCCAGTAGGTGGGACATTGTCTGTACTGCTCCACAGCTGCATGTGTCTTCTGCCTGGTAGTTCCATGCTTTCATAAGTGCTTTGCACCTCCCCTGCTTCACTCGTAATCTGTTGAGGGTCTTCCAGGTTGGCCATGGGAGGTTGTGCCCGCTGGCGGGGCATTCAGTCGGAGTGATTCCTCTCTACATCCAGTCGAGGGCTCGTGTGTTGAGCTGGTTCCATTCATCTTTCCAGATGTTGGTCCTTGCTGTTTCTTTGGTTGTCTGGAGAGGTGGGAGTGTCTGCAAGAAACTGGCTCTGGAATTCAGTCGGGGTGGAGGTGCTGTGTGACCATGCAGGGGGTGCCTGGTATCGATCTCCTGTGCTCTCCGCTCGTCTTGGGTGACGATGGATCGTCTGATATGGGGGGGGTGGGCAATACCAACTAGGGCGTAGAGGCACGGGACTGCCGTTGTCTTTATGCATCCCGTGATAATGCGGCAGGTGTCGTTGAGGGCTGTGTCAACCAGTTTG